>NC_090374.1:11270618-11324410 GCF_036365525.1 Heterodontus francisci
CTATTACCAGTTCTGTATCCATCTTGCCAGCTCACCTCTGATCCCGTGTGACTTCACCTTTTGTACCAGTCTGCCATGAGGGACCTTGTCAAAGGCTTTACTGAAGTCCATGTAGACAACATGGGGCGGCACAGTAGCGCAGTGGTTAGCACCACAGCCTCACAGCTCCAGGGACCCGGGTTCGATTCTGGGTACTGCCTGTGTGGAGTTTGCAAGTTCGCCCTGTGATCACGTGGGTTTTCGCCGGGTGCTCCGGTTTCCTCCCACAGCCAAAGACTTGCAGGTTGATAGGTAAATTGGCCATTATAAATTGCCCCTAGTGTAGTTAGGTGGTAAGGAATATGGGATTACTGTAGGGTTAGTATGAATGGGTAGTTGTTGGTCGGCACAGACTCAGTGGGCCGAAGGGCCTGTTTCAGTGCTGTATCTCTTAAAAAATAAAAAACATCCACTGACTTTCCTTCATCAATCATCTTCGTCACTTCCTCAAAAAACTCAATCAAGTTAGTGAGACACGACCTCCCCGTCACAAAACCATGCTGCCTCTCGCTAATAAGTTCCTTTGTTTCCAAATGGGAGTAAATCCTGTCCCGAAGGATCCTCTCTAATAATTTCCCTACCACTGACGTAAGGCTCACCGGCCTGTAATTTCCTGGATTATCCTTGCTACCCTTCTTAAACAAAGGAACAACATTGGCTAGTCTCCAGTCCTCTGGGACCTCACCTGTAGCCAGTGAGGATACAAAGATTTATGCCAAGGCCCCAGCAATTTCCTCCCTTGCCTCCCTCAGTATTCTGGGGTAGATCCCATCAGGCCCTGGGGACTTATCTACCTTAATGTTTTAAAAGATGCCCAACACCACCTCCATTTTGATATCGACATGACCCAGACTATCTACACTCCCTTCCCTAGACTCATCATCCACCAAGTCCTTCTCTTTGGTGAATACTGATGCAAAGTACTCATTTAGTACCTCGTCCATTTCCTCTGGTTCCATGCATAGATTCCCTCCTCTGTCCTTGAGTGGGCCAACCCTTTCCCTGGCTACCCTCTTGCTCTTTATATACGTATAAAAAGCCTTGGGATTCTCCTTAATCCTGTTTGCCAATGACTTTTCATGACCCCTCTTAGCTCTCCGAACACCTTGCTTAAGTTCCTTCCTACTTTCTTTATATTCCTCAAGGGCTTCATCTGTTCCCAGCCTTCTTGCCCTTACGAATGCTTCCTTTTTCTTTTTGACCAGGCTCTCAACTTCCCTCGTTATCCAAGGTTCCCGAAACTTGCCAAACTTATCCGTCATCCACACAGAAACATGCCGCTACTAGATTCTAATCAACTGAGGTTTGAAAGACTCCCACATGTCAGATGTTGATTTACCCTCAAACAGCCTCCCCCAATCTAAATTCTTCAGTTCCTGCCTAATATCTTTATAATTAGCCTTCCCCCAATTTAGCACCTTCACCCGAGGACTACTCTTATCCTTATCCACAAGTACCTTAAAACTTACGGAATTATGGTCGCTGTTCCCAAAATGCTCCCCAACTGAAACTTCGACCACCTGGCCGGGCTCATTCCCCAATACCAGGTCCAGTACGGCCCCTTCCCTAGTTGGAGCTTAGAAATTCCCATTCAGCTGTGAAACTGACACTTATTTATTTCTTAAAGCCATTCTGGTCGGATAGAAGAAGCTAATTGGTAATTTCAGGGATGATAAATTTTCCATCACGACCTCAAAATGTTTTACCTCTGGCGAGGATGAGGAATGGCCGGGTACTGTTTACATCCGCAGGTTGGATAGAAACATTTGGCAGGCCAGATCCTGGCCCACAGACAATATGTTGGGCAACCCTGCTCTAGAAGGAGGAATTTCTTTACTCAGAGGGTGGTGAACCTTTGGAATTCTGTACCCCAGAGGGCTGTGGAGGCTCAGTCATTGAGTATATTCAAGACAGAGGTCGATAGATTTCTAGATATTCAAGGTATCAAGGGATATGGGGATAGTGTGGGAAAATGCTGTTGAGGTAGAAGATCATCCATGATCTAGTTGAATAGCAGAGCAGGCTCAAGAGGCCAAATGGTCTACTCCTGTTCCTATTTCCTATGTTCCTATTCATTCTGGTTTTTCATTTTCTGGGAATATTATTGGAAGGTCAAACATTCAAGTGGGAATCTTTCATAGCAACCAAGTGACTGCAGAAATATGCCCGTTTGGAAGTAACTGTGTTGGCAACTGATCAACCCAAAAATTGAGATAATTCCCTAAACAGTTTGAGCTGGTTACAAGAAATTGCTGAAGTGTTATTCTAGAATAGTCGGCACACAATGTTTACATTTGGCTCTGTTTGTCTTTCTCTGCATTAGTTGAATTTCCGCAGCTGGCATTTCGTAGAAGTATTTGTATATCCGATCCTCTCGGGCCACTGAAATAAGTAAGCCAGTGAGTGAGGACAGTGTCTGTCTCTCTATCTTTCTCCTCTTTCTCTCTCTTTCTTTCTGACTTGTCTCCTTTTAAGGCTCACAGAGTGGAGGGCAAGCAGGCTGGGCTGGTGATGTGATCTCTAAGCCGTGTGAGTGTGTCACACTGATGTTTGCCTCCTGACGTCACCTCTGGAGATAAATGTTACTGCAGCTTCCTTCAGCTAATAAAATGCTTGTCATTTCTCTCTTAACAGCACAGACTGTTGCTGGGCTGAGATCCCACAGGTGTCAAGCAGCTTCCAGTACTTTATCCTAGTGGCTAATACTTTGTGTGTGTGTGTGTGTGTGTGTGTGTACACACACACCTTAGGGTTGTCAACCCTCCTGTACTATTCTAGGATCTGCTAGCAACCCCGGAGAAAATAGGGAAGTACAGTTGATGGGCAGTGCCAGTGCACCAATGTGTGGAAGCAGAATTTGCATATGCTGGCAAAGCTGGATTCCTGCTAGGAGGCTGGGCTCCACTGGAGCCCTTGAGCATTCTGTAGGCAGTTAAATTCCAAATAATAACCAATTCTGTTCTGGCTACAAAGTTGCCATTGTAGGTAAGCATTTGCGATAACCTTTCTATTCCAGTTTGTTTTGTTGTCCATTTAGCTTCCTCCACCCCCCTCACACCCTACCCATCTTGCCTCTCTTTCCTACCTCCCCAACCCACCTCATTTTTACTGTATCTGTTCCTATGTCTAAACCACCAGCTTGGTCCTAAGGATCAGCTTGGTATTATCCTATGTGCATTTCATGAGCTGGCCAAAGGTGGTAGTTGCTTTCCCTATGCGCGTATCGAGTTCTGCATCACGATACAGATTGTCTGTCACCGTGGACCCAAGGTAGCAGAATTTGCTCACCACTTTATTTATTTAAATTTAGAGATACAGCACTGAAACAGGCCCTTCGGCCCACCGAGTCTGTGCCGACCAACTACCACCCATTTATACTAACCCTACAGTAATCCCATATTCCCTATCACCTCCCTACACTAGGGGCAATTTACAACCGCCAATTTACCTGTCACCTGCAAGTCTTTTGGATGTGGGAGGAAACTGGAGCACCCAGCGAAAACCCACGCAGACACAGGCATTACCCAGAATCGAACCCGTGTCCCTGGAGCTGTGAGGCTGCGGTGCTAACCATTGCGCCACTGTGCTGCCACTTCCAGTGGCTTGTCACTTAGTGTGATCAGGGACAGAGAGGCAACACCTTGTCCTATGACCACGATTTTCTTAACGCATATAGGCAAGGAGAACAAGTTACACATGTTGGAGAGCCAGTCCATGAGTCTTTGTAGCTCAGTTTCTGTGTGAGAGACTAGCGCAGCATCATCAGTGTAAAGGAGTTCTCTGATCAGGTGTTTTTTTACTTCGCTTTCAGCCTTGATAGATTGTAGATCTTGCCGTCTGACCTAGTGTGCAAGTAGACTCCTTCCATATCTGCAGGGAAGGCGAAGGGCAGGATGATGATGAACAGAGTGGGGGCTAGGACACAACCCTGTTTCACTCCATTCTTCACTCCGAAGCTGTCGGAAATGGAGCCATCAGGCTGCGAAGTGCCGTTGCATGTTGTCGTGGAAGGAGCGGATTAGACTGAGGAGCTTTGGTGGACAGCCAGTTTTTCCCCGTAATCTTGTAGAGCCCTGCTCTGCTGACGATGTTGAATATGTTAGTGAGATGTATGAAAGTAAGGTAAAGGGATATACTCTGTTACCTACACTTCTCTTAATAGCTGGCATATAGGAAAGGTCCCTTGATGCGGAGCTTGATACACGCATAGGGAAAGCAGCTACCACCTTTGGCCTACTCGTGAAACACGCATGGGATAACACGAAGCTGACCTTTAGGACCAAGCTGATGGATTACAAGGCCTGTGTTCTCAGCATCTTGCTGAATGGCTGTGAAACATGGGCGACTTGCAGCTACCAGGAAAAGAAGCTCAATAATTTCCATGTTTGCTGTCTGTGGCATATTTATGGGTATATCCTGGCAGGACAAAATCACAAATGTAGCAGTCCATTCAAAGGCAGAGCTCCCAAGTGTGTTGGCACTAATCAAACAGAGGCGCTTCGGTGGATTGGATTGTCCGCAGGATGGAAGACAGTAGCATACCCAAGGACCTGTTTGGTGAGGTAACTGGGGCCAGATGACCAGTGGGGCGCCCTAAGTTCCTCATCAAGGATGCTTGCAAGTGTGACATGAAGGCCCTAAATGTCGACTATGGCACCTGGGAGTCACTAGCTGGCAAAAGAGGGAAATGGCAACACATCCTGTGGATTGGTGTGTACTACCATGATGACCAGTGGCTACAGCAGCTTGGCAATAGGCACCAGTGACAAAAACAACAACTCACGGCGTCACTTGGCAGTTTCACATGCGGCACTTGTGGCAGAACCTGCCTGTCAAGGATTGGCCTTCACGGCCATCAGCAAAGGTGCACCAAGGGAAGAAACCCCTTGCAAGTGGATTGTTTGCTGCATGTCCATCATCTTTCAGAGATGGAAGGATGCCAACACACACCCCTGTGTCTAGTCTACCAGTGAGGGAACTATAAAGGCGTTTGAGAATGAGGTGCTCTGAATGAAATAAACCACTGCCGGATTTTTTTTGTTTCCCTCTGAATAAATGTTTGCTCTTGTCATTTCTTATTGAAATGGAGTTGGAATGACATTAAATTCTCACCCCTACATCTCCCACCTCAATTGCGTAAAAAACGTTCAAAAGCGCAGCCCAAACTCTTGGTGAAAATCCACCCTGTGCCCATTGGCCTCCGTGCCTGCCTGTCAAAATTCTGTTTCCTCTCCGTTGGTGCACTAGTTCTGCCCTTCAACTCTATTTCCCTATTTTTTCCGTGCACGTGTGTGCGCGTGCTGCAGGGTTGTGGACCCTTCTTGATTGTCCTGGATTCTCCAAGAATAAAAATAGCCAACAATTTACAAGGATTAGAAAAATCATCTTTCTCAGCTTCGTCCTTGACTCTGAGGGCAGACATATTGGATGCAGTATTTTTGGTTTAGCATTAGGCAGCCTGTAATAGGAACAAGAAGAACACCTGTGTTCTCTGAGAGGTTGCCAAATTGTGTCCAATTTTATGTAATAGGCTTATGCGCACCAGGTTGCCTCATCTGGGCATCTGCACACCTACTCAACAGCTGGACCACACCAAGCTATGTGCACAACACTACCCCCCCGCCCCACCGACTTTCCTCCCCTCTTCGCCCCGCACCCGCCCTCCCCCGGCCCCCATAGTAGAAACTGAACTAAGACTGGCCAAATTCACTGAATAAGATACTTATGCCCAACAGACTTCTGGGTTGGATTTGAACCTGGGTCTTAAGTCCAAGACATGGTATAATATATTTGTAACATCCAGTCCCATTTACTGGTCTCGAAGCAATATCACAAGATTACCCATTTGCTGCTTGCAACTCATCTCCATTGCTTTCTGTCACACATGGGGCTGGGGGAGGGAATGAGAGGTTGGAAGAAAGCAGCACCATTTGTCTGCTTCTAAATAATAGCTTCTTCTCATTGTAACAGTAATACCAGTATTACCTTGTGAGGGGGCAGAGGCATTACCACCACTTGATGTGTGTTTTTAAGTCGCAACAATGTATGGCATTAGTTGTGAAGCTGCCATGTTTACTGCAGTGCAGAACAATGTATGGTGTACAAAATAACATTTCATTATGGCAGAACAGTGAGCGCTCACTGCAAATTATATTTCTATTCCCCTACCTAACCAACAAAACACAAACCGGAAATTAAAGAGGAAATGGCCTCTTTACACTGGTCTTGTATCCTGTGTGAAGCAACATGTGTATTTTCACGTATTAAATTGTATCGTATTTTATTTATATTATATATTTTAAAGGAGGCAGGTGAGAGGAGTGAGCTGGCAATTGGGATGATGGCAGGATTCCAATTCACAATATTAGAAGGCTTGCTTATTCTATTGGTACCAGTACAGTGAGGAAAAATAACTTACGAAGTAATGATGCCAATACACTTTGCTCGTGATGCTTTTCATTCTTCATTTTATGCTCTTCTACTATCATCGCCAGTGACAGATATAACCATCAGTAATTCATCCCAATGTTATACAGCTCAAAATACTCTTCACAAACATCAATTGTTTTGTGGGTACATGGAAATTTCACAGTGCTCACTATTAGGCTTCACTGATATATTGGGATTAACACTGCCACTGATGTTGTCAGAGAGGGCCTGCTGTTGGGTAAAGTTGTTGATGGGTGGGAGTGAACAACCCAGAAAGGATGAAAATTTCAGCAAAGTGCAATACCTGCTTCAGTACCAATCTGGATTTTTTAAATTTATTCCTGGGATGTGGGCGTTGCTGGCTAGCCAGCATTTATTGCCCATCCCTGATTGCCCTTGAGAAGGTGATGGTGATCTGCCTTCTTGAACAAAGAACAAAGAGAACAAAGAAAATTACAGCACAGGAGCAGGCCCTTTGGCTCTCCAAGCCTGCGCCGATCCAGATCCTCTATCTAAACATGTCGCCTATTTTCTAAGGGTCTGTATCTCTTTGCTTCCTGCCCATTCATGTATCTGTCTAGATACATCTTAAAAGATGCTGTCGTGCCCGCGTCTACCACCTCCGCTGGCAACGCGTTCCAGGCACCCACCACCCTCTGCGTAAAGAACTTTCCACGCATATCCCCCCCTAAACTTTTCTCCCCTCACTTTGAACTCGTGACCCCTAGTAATTGAACCCCCCACTCTGGGGAAAAAGCTTCTTGCTATCCAACCTGTCTATACCTCTCATGATTTTGTACACCTCAATCAGGTCCCCCCTCAACCTCCGTCTTTCTAATGAAAATAATCCTAATCTACTCAACCTCTCTTCATAGCTAGCGCCCTCCATACCAGGCAACATCCTGGTGAACCTCCTCTGCACCCTCTCCAAAGCATCTACATCCTTTTGGTAATGTGGCGACCAGAACTGCACGCAGTATTCCAAATGTGGCCGAACCAAAGTCTTATACAACTGTAACATGACCTGCCAACCCTTGTACTCAATACCCTGTCCGATGAAGGAAAGCATGCCGTATGCCTTCTTGACCACTCTATTGACCTGCGTTGCCACCTTCAGGGAACAATGGACCTGAACACCCAAATCTCTCTCCACATCAATTTTCCCCAGGACTTTTCCATTTACTGTATAGTTCACTCTTGAATTGGATCTTCCAAAATGCATCACCTCGCATTTGCCCTGATTGAACTCCATCTGCCATTTTTCTGCCCAACTCTCCAATCTATCTAAATTCTGCTGTATTCTCTGACAGTCCCCTTCACTGTCTGCTACTCCACCAATCTTAGTGTCGTCAGCAAACTTGCTAATCAGACCACCTATTCTTTCCTCCAAATCATTTATGTATATCACAAACAACAGTGGTCCCAGCACGGATCCCTGTGGAACACCACTGGTCACACGTCTCCATTTTGAGAAACTCCCTTCCACTGCGACTCTCTGTCTCCTGTTGCCCAGCCAGTTCTTTATCCATCTAGCTATTACACCCTGGACCCCATGCGACTTCACTTTCTCCATCAGCCTACCATGGGGAACCTTATCAAACGCCTTACTGAAGTCCATGTATATGACATCTACAGCCCTTCTCTCATCAATCAACTTTGTCACTTCCTCAAAGAATTCTATTAAGTTGGTAAGACATGACCTTCCCTGCACCAAACCATGTTGCCTATCACTGATAAGCCCATTTTCTTCCAAATGGGAAGAGATCCTATCCCTCAATATCTTCTCTAGCAGCTTCCCTACCACTGACGTCAGGCTCACCGGTCTATAATTACCTGGATTATCCCTGCTACCCTTCTTAAACAAGGGGACAACATTAGCAATCCTCCAGTCCTCCGGGACCTCACCCGTGTTTAAGGATGCTGCAAAGATATCTGTTAAGGCCCCAACCATTTCCTCTCTCGCTTCCATCAGTAACCTGGGATAGATCCCATTCGGACCTGGGGACTTGTCCACCTTAATGCCTTTTAGAATACCCAACACTTCCTCCCTCCTTATGCCGACTTGACCTAGAGTAATCAAACATCTGTCCCTAACCTCAACATCCGTCATGTCCCTCTCCTCGGTGAATACCGATGCAAAGTGCTCGTTCAGAATCTCACCCATTTTCTCTGACTCCACGCATAACTTTCCTCCTTTGTCCTTGAGTGGGCCAATCCTTTCTCTAGTTACCCTCTTGCTCCTTATATATGAATAAAAGGCTTTGGGATTTTCCTTAACCCTGTTTGCTAAAGATATTTCATGACCCCTTTTAGCCCTCTTAATTCCTCGTTTCAGATTGGTCCTACATTCCCGATATTCTTTCAAAGCTTCGTCTTTCTTCAGCCTCCTAGACCTTATGTATGCTTCCTTTTTCCTCTTAGCTAGTCTCACAATTTCACCTGTCATCCATGGTTCCCTAATCTTGCCATTTCTATCCCTCATTTTCACAGGAACATGTCTCTCCTGCACGCTAATCAACCTCTCTTTAAAAGCCTCCCACATATCAAATGTGGATTTACCTTCAAACAGCTGCTCCCAATCTACATTCCCCAGCTCCTGCCGAATTTTGGTATAGTCGGCCTTCCCCCAATTTAGCACTCTTCCTTTAGGACCACTCTCGTCTGAACCACTGCAATTCCTGTGGGATAGGTACACCTACAGTGCTGTTCGGAAGGGAGTTCCAGGATTTTGACCCAGTGACAGTGAAGGAACGTCGATATAGCTCCAAGTCAGGATGTTACGTGGTTTGGAGGGGAACTTGCAGGTGGTGTTCCCATGCATCTGCTTCCCTTGTCCTTCTAGGTGTTAGAGGTCATGAGTTTGGAAGGTGCTGTCTTTGGGTTCACCTTGATTTTGCTTGCCAATATTCTTTCATGCCCTCTCTTTGCTTTCCTAATTTCTTTTTTGATTTCATCCCTCGGATTTCTGTAGTATTGAATTCTCGGTGTCGGACATGAGCTTTCCTTTCCTGTCTTTTCTTGCCCTGTAAGCTCCTTGACATCCATGGGGCTTTAGATTTGGCCGCCCCACCCTTTTTCTTCATGGGAACATGTTTCCCCTGAACCCCTTGAATATCCCCTTTGTTGACCCCCACTGTTCTGACACAGATTTACGTTCAAGTAGCTGTT
Organism: Heterodontus francisci; assembly: GCF_036365525.1. Taxonomy (NCBI): domain Eukaryota; kingdom Metazoa; phylum Chordata; class Chondrichthyes; order Heterodontiformes; family Heterodontidae; genus Heterodontus; species Heterodontus francisci. The sequence goes on from NC_090374.1 coordinate 11,280,255, forward strand.
TCCAGTCCACTTTTGCTAATTCACTCCTCAGTTTAGTAAGATTGGCCTTGCCCCAATAGAGAACTCTGACTCCTGATCTATCTCTGTCCTTTTCCATTATTATGTCAAAACTGACTGAATTATGATCACTACCACCAAAATGCTCTCCCACTGCCATTCCTTCCACCTTCATTTCCTAAAACTTAGTCTAAAGCTGTGCCATCTCTTGTTGGGCTGGCTACATGCTGGTCAAAAAAGTTCTCCTGAATGCAGCTCAAGAATTCTACTCCCTCAATTCCTTTCACACTAAAACTGTCCCAGTTAATATTGGGGTAATTAAAATCCCCTCCCATTACTGCCCTATTGTTCTTGCACTTCTCAGAGATTTGCCTACATATCTGCTCTTCTATCTCCCTCTGACTGTTTGGGGGTCTATAGTACACTCCCAGCAATGTGATTACCCCTTTTTTTGTTCCTTAGCTGAATCCATATGGCCTCATTTGATGAACCTTCCAACACCTGATTGAGGTGTACAAAATCATGAGAGGTATAGACAGAGTGGATAGCAAGAAGCTTTTTCCCAGAGTGGGGGATTCAATTACAAGGGGACATGAGTTCAAAGTGAAAGGGGAAAAGTTTAGGGGGCATATGCGTGGAAATTTCTTTACGCAGAGGGTGGTGGGTGCATGGAACGCATTGCCAGCGGAGGTGGTAGACGCGGGCACAATAGCGTCTTTTAAGATGTATCTAGACAGATACATGAATGGGCAGGAAGTAAAGAGATACAGACCCTTAGAAAATAGGCGACAGGTTTTGATAGAGGATTTGGATCGGCATAGGCTTGGAGGGCCGAAGGGCCTGTTCCTGTGCTGTAATTTTCTTTGTTCTTTATATCATCCCTCCTCACAGCTGTAAGAGTTTCTTTGACCAAAATTGCCATTCCCCCTCCTTTCTTATCCCTCTCCCTGTCACGTCTGAAAATCCTGTAACCAGTAACGTTGAGCTGCCATTCCTGTCCCTCCTTCAGCCATGTTTCTTTAATAGCTACGGTATCATACTGCCCTCAGCTCATCTGCTTTATTTGCTATACTCCTTGCATTGAGAACTGCCAAACTTGTTTTTATTTTCTAACCCTTGTTTCCTCTGTCTTCCAGACTCATCCATTAATTTTCCGCCTTCCATTTTAATTTTTGATTTTGTCCCAACTGAGTCTACCCTCAGGTCCCCACCCCCCTTGCAAACTAGTTTAAACCTTCCCCAACAGCACAAGCAAAACATCACGCAAAGAACAACAAAGAGCAAAGAACAGTACAGCACAGGAACAGGTCATTCGGCCCTCCAAGCCTGCGCCAATCTTGATGCCTGCCTAAACTAAAACCTTCTGCACTTCCAGGGACCGTATCCCTCTATTCCCATCCTATTCATGTATTTGTCAAGATGCCTCTTAAACGTCATTATTGTACCTGCTTCCACCACCTCCCCCGGCAGCAAGTTCCAGGCACTCACCACCCTCTGTGTAAAGAACTTGCCTCGCACATCCCCTCTAAACTTTGCCCCTCACCTTAAACCTATGTCCCCTAGTAACTGACTCTTCCACTCTGGGGAAAAAGCTTCTGACTATCCACTCTGTCCATGCCGCTCATAACTTTGTAAACCTCCATCATGTCACCCCTCGACCTCCGTCGTTCCAGTGAAAACAATCCGAGTTAATCCAACCTCTCCTCATAGCTAATGCCCTCCAGACCAAGCAACATCCTGGTAAACCTCTTCTGTACCCTCTCCAAAGCCTCCACGTCCTTCTGGTAGTGTGGCGACCCGAATTGCACACAATATTCTATGTGTGGCCTAACTAAAGTTCTGTGCAGCTGCAGCATGACTTGCCAATTTTTATACTCTGTGCCCCGATCGATGAAGGCAAGCATGCTCTATGCCTTCTTGACTACCTTATCCACCTGCGTTGCCACTTTCAGTGACCTGTGGACCTGTACGCACAGATCTCTCTGCCTGTCAGTACTCATAAGGGTTCTGCCATTTACTGTATACTTCCCACCTGCATTAGATCTTCCAAAATGCATTACCTCACATTTGTCCGGATTAAACTCCATCTGCCATTTCTCCGCCCAAGTCTCCAACCGATCTATATCCTGCTGTATCCTCTGACAATCCTCATCACTGTCTGCAACTCCACCAACCTTTGTGTCGTCCGCAAACTTACTAATCAGACCAGCTACATTTCCCTCCAAATCATTTATATATACTACAAAGAGCAAAGGTCCCAGCACTGATCCCTGCGGAACACCACTAGTCACATCCCTCCATTCAGAAAAGCACCCTTCCACTGCTACCCTCTGTCTTCTATGACAGAGCCAGTTCTGTATCCATCTTGCCAGCTCACCTCTGATCCCGTGTGACTTCACCTTTTGTACCAGTCTGCCATGAGGGACCTTGTCAAAGGCTTTACTGAAGTCCATATAGATAACATCCACTAAAATAAAAGCAAAATACTGCAGATGCTGGAAATTTGAAATAAAAACAAGAAATGCTGGAACCGCTCAAGAGGTCTGGCAGCATCTGTGGAAAGAGAAGCAGAGTTATCGTTGCGTGTCAGTGACCCTTCGGAACATCCACTGCCCTTTCTTCATCAATCATCTTTGTCACTTCCTCAAAAAACTCAATCAAATTAGTGAGACACGACCTCCCCTTCACAAAACCATGCTGCCTCTCGCTAATTTGTTTGTTTCCAAATGGGAGTAAATCCTGGCCCGAAGAATCCTCTCTCATAATTTCCCTACCACTGATGTAAGGCTCACCGGCCTATAATTTTCGGGATTATCCTTGCCACCCTTCTTAAACAAAGGAACAACATTGGCTATTCTCCAATCCTCTGGGACCTCACCTGTAGCCAATGAGGATGCAAAGATTTCTGTCAAGGCCCCAGCAATTTCTTCCCTTGCCTCCCTTAGTATTCTGTGGTAGATCCCATCAGGCCCTGGGGACTTATCTACCTTAATGCTTTGCACTCAGCCCTGCCTCTGTTTGGGCGCACCAGTTTGGCCTGTACAGGTCCCATCTCCCCCAGAGCCAGTCCCAATGTCCCAGGAATCTGAAGCCCTCCCTCCTGCACCATCTTTCCAGCCACGCATTCATCTGTCTTATCCTATTTCTATACTCACGCGTGGCCTTGGAAGTAATCCGGAGGTTACTACTTTTGAGGTCCTGCTTGCTAATTTCTTACCTAGCTCCCTAAATTCTGACTGCAAGACCACATCCCTCTTTCTACCTATGTCATTGGTTCCGATGTGGACCACGACTGCTGGTTTTCACCCTCCGGCTTCAGGATGCTCTGCAGCCGCTCAGTGACATCCTTGACCCTGGCACTAGGGAGGAAACACTCCATCCTGGATTCACGTCTGCAGCCACAGAAATGCCTGTCTGTTCCCCTGACTATTGAATCACCTATCACTATGGCTCTTCCAGTCTTCCCTGTACCCCTCTGTGCAGCTGAGCCACCCGTGGTGCCATGGTCTTGGCTCTGGCTGCCCTCCCCAGGTGAAGCATCACCTTGTTCAGTATTCAGAACTGAATACCTGTTGGAGAGTGAGTTCATTTAGGGGTCTCTCGCACTACCTGCCTGATTCTTTTTGACTGCCTGGTGGTCACCCATTCCCTCTCTCCCTGCATACTTTTAAACTGTGGGTGACCAGATCTATAAACATGCTATCCACGTAGCTCTCATCCTTATGAATGCACCGTAGTGTCGCCAGCTGCTGCTCAAGTTCTAAAACCTGGAGCTCAAGCTGCTTCAATTGGCAACACTTCTTTCATAAATGGTTCTCCAGGATACGGAAAGCATCCTGGAGCTCCAACATAGTACAGGAGGTGCACCCTCAAGGTTGTAGCACCCATGCCATTCACCACCACCACCTTCTCCAGGACAATTGGGGATGGGCAATAAATGCCGGCCTGGCCAGTGACGCCTACATCCCATGAATGAATTTTTAAAAAATTGACCCTTTGCTATTGCTCAAAAAAACTTTATCAATACTACAACAGCTTAGAATTATTAATTAAACCTTACTGGTACTGATAAATCCTACTAAAAGTCAATACAGTTCACCAGTGAAAAAAAAAACGCTACTTACTTGTTCCTTATTATTACACTATTTACACACTCACCCTAACAGTAGTGTACTAACCCCTTGATTTAGAGTTATTCCCTAACAGCAGTTACTCACCAACCAATCACCTTGCAGCTTTCCTGTGACGTCGCTGTTCACTTGGTTTTCAGACTCCAGCACGCCTGGGCTCCTCTCCCGGAAGGTAAGTGCTCTAGGCCATGATCCTCGGGCTCTATTTATCCGCTCCTTGCTCCGTGTTCTTCCCGCAGGTCCACTGCTCTCCTGGAAGGCAAGTCCTCTCTAACTTTTTGCCAGCCCTGTGCCTGTGGTTGAGGGCACTGAAAGTCCCCTTTCGTTCTCAGCAGGAGTACCTTACAATTCACCATCCCTTTGCTGGAGGATTCCCCAAAAGCCGATACAGGAGTTTGGGGTACAGATTTCACTGCAGGTTAGGGTTTCTCCTCAACCTGGCAGATGTGGCAACTCCTACAATGCTCTGCCACATCTTTGTGGAGTTTTGGCCAGTCAACTGCTGTCTTATGAGGGCTTTGGTTTTTCGACATGTACAGCCACTGTAATCTCATGGGCCATGCTTAATATTTCTCTCCGGTACCTCTGCGGCACCACTACCTGGTGAACCACTGTCCAGTCGTTGGCTTCAGGTTAGTGAGGAGAACTCCACCTCCTCATCCGTACCTCATTCTTTAAATAGTAGCAGTCAGGGACTCCCTCTGCTTCAATTTCAGTCTGGGCAGCCTGTGCTAACACTCTCAATACTGGGTCGGCTTGCTGAGCCTCAGCTGGGGAAGATCCATTTTATCCATTCCCTGGTTCTTCTAACTTTCCAAAGAACGTTTCAGATAGACAGATCTCATGGTCATCTGTTTGCAGTGCCGATTCAGTGTCCTCTGGGGAAGCTGGTTTGGTCATGATCCGATTCATTACACATTCAGGGGAACTGCAGGGGACTGTCTCCTACCACTACCCTGACTCTGAGCTCCTTCAGTCTCTCTATCACTACTGGAGAAGCTACCGCCTTTGACCCCGCCAGATCATTACCTAGGAGCAGGTTAACCTCGTCCACAGGCAAACTAGGGACAATTCCTACGGCAGCGATCCCGAAACTAGGTCGCATTCCAAGTGCGATTTATGGGGGTGACTCGGAAAGATTTCCCCTGGGGAACCGACTTGTATATTAGAGCAAACTCATGAGCCAGAACAGCGGGTTGCCGGGCTCCATGTACCTTTTGTTCCTCTACATGGGCCTGTATGGAGAGGGGGAGAGTGTTTTTAAATTCCTCAAGGAGAATTACCTCTCTCAGGTTTTCATAGCTGGGCTGCATTTTAAGTGCCCTCAACCACTGGTCAAAAGCCAGCTGCTTGCTTCTCTCAAACTCCAGCTAAATTTGATCAGCTTGTTTCCTGAGGATTCGGAACTTCTGGCGGTAGGCTTCTGGTACTAGCTCATATTCTGGAGTACTGTGTACAGTTCTGGCTATAGTGTACATTATAGGAAGGATGTGATTGCACTGGAGCGGGTGCAGAGGAGATTCACCTGGATGTGGCTTGGGCTGGAGCATTTCAGGTATGAAGAGAAACTGGACAGGCTAGTGTTGTTTTCCTTAGAGCAGAGAAGGCTGAGGGTGGACCTGATTGAGGTATACAAAATTATGAGGGGTATTGATAGGTTAGATAGGAAGAAACTTTTTCCCTTAGCGGAGGTGTCAAAATCCAGGGGGCATAGATTTAAGGTAAGGGGCAGGAGGTTTAGAGGGGATTTGAGGAAAAATCTTTTCACCCAGAGGGTGGTTGGTATCTGGAATGTACTGCCTGAAGAGGTGGTAGAAGCAGGAACCTTCACAACATTTAAGAAGTAATTAGATGAGCACTTGAAATGCCAAAACATACAAGGCTACGGGCCAAGTCCTCACTTACCACCCCATCAGCCTCCACATCCAAAGGATCATCCTCCGCCATTTCTGCCACCTCCAGCATGATGCCACTACCAAACGCATTTTCCCCTCCCTTCCCCTGTCAGCATTCCAAAGGGATTGTTCCCTCCGTGACACCCTGGTCCACTCCTCCGTTACCCCCACCACCTCGTCCCCTTCCCATGGCACCTTCCCCTGCAATCGCAGGAGGTGTAATATGTCCCCATTTGAAGCAGCGATTTACTTCTACTTCTTTCAATGTAGTGTACGATATTCGCTGCTCACAATGTGGTCTCCTCTACATTGGGGAGACCAAACGCGGACTGGGTGACCGCTTTGCGGAACACCTCTGCTCAGTCCGCAAGCAGGACCCCAAGCTTCCGGTTGCTTGCCATTTCAACACTTCCCCCCTGCTCTCATGCTCACATCTGTGTCCTGGGATTGCGGCAGTGTTCCAGTGAACATCAACGCAAGCTCGAGGAACGGCATCTCATTTACCGATTAGGCACACTACAGCCTGCCGGACTGAACATTGAGCTCAATAATTTCAGACCATGACGGGCCCCCCGTTATACTTTTATTTTTACTTATTTTTTCTTTTTTGTTGTGTTTATTTTATTTTTCTTCTTAGTTTGTTCAGTTTGCCTACCCACTTTATTTTCATGTTTGTACTTGCGACTGTTCAATTTTCAGTCTGTTAACACCCTATCTGTACTAATGGTTTGTCTTTCAACACACCATTAACATATTGTTTGCCGTTGCTCCACGACCTTCTGGTCAGCTATTCTGTGACCTTGTCCTATCTAAACCTTCTCCTTTGTTATCTCTTGCTCCACCCCTGCTTTACTTGGTTAAAACCTTTTACATTTCTAATATTTGCTAGTTCTGAAGAAGGGTCACTGACCTGAAACGTTAACTCTGCTTCTGTCTCCACAGATGCTGCCAGACCTGCTGAGTATTTCCAGCATTTCTTGTTTTTATTGCTGGAAAATGGGATCAGAATAGTTAGGTGTTTGATGGCCAGCACGGACACGATGGGCTGAAGGGCCTGTTTCTGTGCTGTATAATTCTATGACTCCCCGAGGATAGCATTTTTTGTCAGTTCATAATTTGATGAACTCTCATCTGGCAACAGGGAATAAACCTCATGGGCTTTTCCTGTTAGCTTACTTCGCAGTTGAAGAGTCCAACTCTTAGCAGGCCATTTTAACTACCTTGCAAGTTTCTCAAAAGACACAAAAAATGCTTCAAATTGAATTGAATTTTGGAATCCGTTGGGAAAATTTTAAAAAGTCAATAAATGGCCCTGGGCTACTTCTGTTTTCCAGGCTTTCACTGGGAGTACTTTGTTGCCCCCTTGCTAAGTCAAGCCGCCTCAGCTCTCTTTTCTCCCGTTCCTTCATGAAATTTCTCTCTCTCTCTCTCCTCTTCTCTCTCCAGTCTCTCTTTTTCCTTCTCCTGTCTCTCCCTCTCTTTCCCTGTCTTCTAATTCAAGTTTCCTCTGTTCCAGTTCTATCGTTGCTAACATTAACCTTGTCTCTGATTCTTCAGGTTCGATGGAAAAATGGTTGGCCACTAGTCTTAGGAGTTCCGATTTTCGAGCTTTGGCACGGAAAGTGATCCCACACTACTCAGCCATATTTCTCAACTCCTCCATGGACAGTGCCTTTATCTTATCCTGAGTTACTTCTCCCTGGCTTGGGTAGTTACTTGCTTCAGTCGTGGACGTTTTATTCTAGCACACACAACCACAAGGAAACCTGTATTGAAATCTTTTCTCTTTTTCTTGGGATCAGTTTGATTTCCCACTTCCAATTCCTTGTTTATCTGTGGGTCCGTTCCACATGCTGGACCCCAAATGACTGCCCTCCGGCCCCTTTCCTGGTTTGGCCGTAACAGAGTTTGACTTTTAAACACGCTGTTTTTCGCTTCATCTTAGTGAATCCTTGCTCACTGCTCTCTAATTATAATTGTAAATGAACCAATCAAACAGGCTTCCTTAGGTTTAAACAAGAAAGGTGTAAGCTTATTAGCCGTAACACTCTAACTCTGTTAAAGTTACTAAAAATATGCGATGTAACCACGCTTGCATGCATACGCGATAAACACACACACATAAATAGATACAGAGGGGGAGAAAGAATAAAGCTGGAGAGGTGGTGTTTGGAGCAGTAAATGGAATTCATTTACTGTCTTCGGTTTGGATGTAAAGACCTTGATTGGAGTTAAGTCTTGCAGTTCTCGTTGGGGCCCAGTGCGCACTTTCAAACTTGTTTCGCTGATACCAGAAGGCTGCAGGGGAGATCCTCTATCTTGAGCCTTAAGTTGCTTCCGTGGGTCCTGGAACGTTGCTGAAAAGAGAGACAGAGAGAGAGGAGTGCTTTCTTTTTGAAGTTCAATTACATCTTCCCCAAACCTTTCTGTGAGACACAATTCAGTCAATTCCCTGGTTGGCCAACAGGTTAGTCATGTGACCAGCTCTTTGAAACAGCATCACCTGCGAGGGTTGTTGATTCTTCAAAGCTAACTAGACACACTCGGTGGGCAGGTGGAGTGCTGGCTCTTACACAGACGTTTGATCACTATTGACAAACCCCATCTCGCTAATTGAATCAGGGTGCACTCCCATTGTGTCTCTATGCATCTGTCTCTCAGAATGCAAATGTACAGCCATGTTTTCAGCCGTTCAGCTCTGTGGTTTTTTTGAAACAAGTTATGTTCAATGTCCAGTAAAAGTTCAAATAGTGTTCCATATGACAAAATTAAAATGTTTCCATTTGGCGGGTTTGGTTTCCGTCCCAGTAGTTTATGGAGCTAAACAGGTCAAAATGTGAGGGGGTGAATAGTGATAATGGGCTGAATTTCCAAACAGTTGGAAAGAGATTGAAATTGGTAAATGTATGATCATCTCAGTGATGCAATGAAGTAACTTAATTTGTTTATAGCCAGGTGGGATGATATTGGAAAGGTATTAAAAGAAAAAAAAGTTCTGTATCCTCAGGAAATCTGAAATCAAAAGGGAAAATCCTAGAAATGCAGAGCAGGCCCACCAGTGCCTGAAAGGAAAAGGCAATCCAAGACTGCAGTGCTGAACCTCTACTAGAACTGTGCTCCATTGAAGGATCTACACTTTCTTACGACAGTGCTTCCATTTTTTGTTAAATTTTTGAGGACTTGTATTTAAATTGTGGAATTGGATTTCTCCTGAAAGGCCTGCCAAACTGATCCTCAACGTCGCCAGCAAAGAACTGGTTCTAGGACGATCCCAGCGCAGCGATCTACGTGTAATTGGGACGCCAGACAAAAAGGGACAACCAACATCTTTCCATATCTTATTTTTTTTCCTTCAAGATTTAGCAAGCATTCTTATTTTTTTGTAACAGACCTCTGCAGAGAGAGAATTTCTTGTAGCTTTCAGCTGCTGCACACTCAGTTACTGCTCGTCTTTGGTCTGTGTAGCAAAACTTCTAGTTACTTCAGAGATGAATAAGTGGTCACATGGTTCTCTCAATCCTCTTTGTTTCTCATGAGGTTTTTCTAGAATCTTCTAATGAAATTCAAGGTTCCACATGCCCCAGGATGCCCATTCACACTTGGAGGTGGTTGGTTCTTTCAAAGTCAAATGTGTGAGGATGGCCTTGGCTGTCGTGCTAATGAAGACATTTTAGGTAATTCAGTCACTTAGAGCAAGCCATTGTCCTGGGTGGCCGCCTTGTTAGCCTTTTAACTGGAGAGAGAGCACAGCTGGAGCGGAGGTTTAAAAAGCATGCCAAAAGGGACAGAGTCAGAGGCTGGAGACAGACCGACCAAGAGCGAGAGCGCACAGCGGGAGCGGAGCAGGAGAAAAATTGAAAAGTGACATCAGAGTGATGTCACAATCAAGAGTGAGAGCAGAGACACAGAAAGCAGCCAGGGTGAGTATACAGGTAAGATTTTAATTTAATTTAAAACAAATATAGAATGAGACTTAAACAAGAAATGCTGGAATCACTCAGCAGGTCTGGCAGCATCTGTGGAAAGAGAAGCAGAGTTAACGTTTCGGGTCAGTGACCCTTCTTCGGAACTGTTCCGAAGAAGGGTCACTGACCCGAAACGTTAACTTTGCTTCTCTTTCCACAGATGCTGCCAGACCTGCTGAGTGATTCCAGCATTTCTTGTTTTTGTTTCAGATTTCCAGCATCCGCAGTATTTTGCTTTTATAATAGAATGAGACTTGATCGATTTATTAGTATACAAAACTAAAATCTAAAGCGGAATTTATAATAGTGAGAGAGAGACCAGTAGGGAGTGCATTAGTTCAAATTGGAACAACTTAGTACATAAGCTATATTAAGTATTATTAGGGTTTATCAGTATTTGTAAAGTTTACTAATAGTAATTAGTATTGGCAAAGCTTTATTATCATTGATAAGGTCTATTAGACTCACAGAGTGCAGATTACAAGCTAAGTGTGGAAATTAGAGTTTGGTGAGTGGCAAGTTTGGTGAAGGGGGAGGCAGTGCTCCATTTTCCTTTTTTTTCCCCTACTTTTTTTCCCTACTTTTTTAACCCTCCAGGATTTGATTCTTGCTTTGGTGTAGTGGATGGAGCTGTTTGGTGAGTACCTGGTAAGCTATTCTACTTAGAATAAATAGTCTGTAAAGTTAAGGTATGGCAGGGCAGCTCTGCCGAGTGGAATGTACAGCCTGTGGGAAGTCATGGACGAGCCTTGTGTCCGAGACAAAACACATCTGCAGGAAGTGCCACCGGCTGCAGAAGTTTGAGCTCTGGGTTTCGGAACTTGAACGGCGGCTGGAGTCACTTATGCATCCGTGAGGCGGAGGATTACGTGGATAGCACGTTTAAGGAGGTGGTCACACCACAGATTAGGAGCATGGAGGCAGATAGGAAATGGGTGACCACCAGGCAGGTAGTGCAGGAGTCCCTGATATGATCTCACTCGCTAATCGGTTTTCGATTTTGCACACTGGTGAGGGTGATGGTTCCTCAGAGGAATGCAGTCAGAGCTAAGTTTGTGGCACCACAGGTGGCTCAGCTGTACAGGAGGGGAGGAAGAGGAGTGGAAGAGCAGTTAGGGGAACAGACAGGCGTTTCTGCGGCGGTAAACGTGATTCCATGATGCTGTGTTGCCTCCCTGGTGCCAGGGTCAAGGATGTCACGGAGAGGCTACAGGACATTCTTCTGGGGGAGGATGACCAGTCAGAGGTCATGGTCCACATTGGTACCAATGACATAGGTACAAAGGGGGATGAGGTCTTGAAAGCAGACTTTGGGGAGCAAGGAAGGAGATTAAAAAGCAGGACCTCAAAAGCATGAATCTGAGTACTGCCATCCCACGTGTAAGTGAGCATAGGAATAGGAGAATTGAGCGATTGAACATGTGGCTGGAGAACTGGTGTAGAAAGGAGGGCATCAGATTTCTAAGACATTGGGACCGGTCCTGGGGAAGGTGGGACCTGTACAGGATGGACCGGGTTGCATCTTAGCAGGACTGGGATGAATATCCTTGCAGGCAGATGTGCTAGTGCTGTTGGGGAGGATTGAAACTAAATTGTCAGGGGGGTGGGAACCTGAGAGGGAGCTCAGATTGGAGGGAAGCAGAACTGGTACCTAGTCAGGGGTGTGGGAACCAGGAGCAAGTGTTATCGAGGAATACCAAGGTGCATAGAATACTGGGGGAGATAGATAGCACGAGAGTAGGGAATAGTACGTTATTAGGTGGGGTCAGAGTAAGGGAGAAAGTAATAAAGTCTGAATCAGGGTTAATGTGCATGCATGTGAATGCACAGAGTGTGGTTAATAAGACCGGTGAGATACAGGTGCAGATTGCCATGTGGAAATATGATGATGTGGCCATAACAGAGACCTGGCTCAAAGAAGGGCAGGACTGGGTGTTAAATATTGTTGGATACAAGGTGTTCGGGAAAGATAGGAAAGGGAAAAAAGGGCAGTATTGATCACTGAGAGAATTGCAGTGCTGGAGAAAAAGGATGTCCCAGAGGGGTCGAGGACAGAATCAATTTGGCTAGAGCTAAGGAACAAAAAAGGTGCAGTTACATTGTTTGGTGTTGTCTGCAGGCCACCAGCTAGTGGGAAGGATGTAGAGGAACAAATTTGCCAGGAAATTACTGAGAGGTGCAAAAACTATAGGGTAGTTTTAATGGGGGACTTTAATTATCCAAATATAGACTGGGATAATAGTAGTGTGAAGGGCAAGAGTTCCTAAAGCGTGTTCAGGAAAATTTTCTACAATAATATACTGCTAGTCCAACAAGAAAGGAGGCACTGCTAGACCTGGTTCTTGAGAATGAGGTGGGCCAAGTGGATCACGTATCAATAGGAGAATATTTAGGGGACAGTGATCATTGTATCATAAGGTTTAGGCTGACTATGGAAAAGGACAAAGAACAATCCAGTGCAAGAATAATTAACTAGGGGAAGGCCAACTTCAATGGGGTAAGAATGGAGCTGGGGCGAAGAAATTGGAGTCAAAAACTGGCAGAAAAACCGGTAGAAACATAGAAAAAATAAGAGCAGGAGTAGGCCATTCGGTCCTTCGAGCCTGCACTGCCATTCAATACGATCATGGCTGATCATCCAAACTCAGTACCATGTTCCTGCTTTCTCCCCGTATCCCCTTTAGCCCTAAGAACAATATCTAACTCTTTCTTGAATATATTTAATGATTTGGCCTCAACTCCTTTCTGTGGTAGAGAATTCCACAGGTTCACCACTCTCTAGGTGAAGAAATCCCTCCTCATCTCAGTCCTAAATGGCTTACCCCTTATTCTTAGACTGTGACCCCTGGAGCTGGACTTCCCTGCCATCGGGAACATCGTTCCTGCATTTAGTCTTTCCAGTCCTGTTAGAATTTTGTAGGTTTCTCTGAGATCCCCTCTCATTCTTATAAACTAGCGAATACAAGCCTAATCAACCCAATCTCTCTTCATACGTCAGTCCTGCCATCCCAGGAATCAGTCTGGTGAACTTTCGCTGCACTCCCTCCATAGCAAGAACATCCTTCCTCAGATATGGAGACCAAAACTGCACACAATGCTCCAGATGTGGTCGCATCAAGGCCTTGTATAATTGTAGCAAGACATCCTTGCACCTGTGCTCAAATCCTCTCTCTATGAAGGTCAGCATACCATTTGCCTCCTTAACTGCCTGCTGCACCTGCATGCTTACTTTGCGCGGCTGGTGCAAAAGAACACCCAGGTCTCGCTGCACCTCCCCCTTTCTCAATCTATCGCCATTCAGATGATCGTCTGCCTTTCTGTTTTTGCCACCAAAGTGGATAACGTCTCATTTATCCACATTATACTGCATCTGCCATGTATTTTGCCCACTCACTCAACCTGTTCAAATCACACTGGAACTTCTCTGCATCCTCTCAGCTCACACTCCCACCCAGCTTTGTGTCGTCTATAAACTTGGATATATTACATTTAATTCCCTCATCTATATCATTGATATATATTATGAATAGCTGGGGTCCTAGCACTGATCCCTGCGGTACCCCACTAGTCACTGCCTGCCACTCGGAAAAAGACCCATTTATTCCCACTCTTTGTTTCCTGTCTGCCAACCAGTTCTCTATCCATGTCAGTACCTTACCCCCAATTCCATGTGCTTTAATTTTGTATGCTAACTTCTTATGTGGGGCCTTATCAAAAGCCTTCTGAAAGTCCAAATACACCACATCCGCTGGTTCTCCCTTATCCTACGAGTTGCATCCTCAAAAAATTCCAGTAGATTTGTCATGCATGATTTCCCTTCCGTAAATCCATGTTGACTTTGTCCGATCCTGTCATTGTTTTCCAAGTGCTCTGCTATTACAACTTTTATAATGGACTCTAGCATTTTCCCCGCTACTGTTGTCAGGCTAACAGGTCTATAATTTCCTGTTTTCTCTCTACCTCCTTTTTTAAACAGTGGGGTTACATTAGCTCCAATCTGTTGGAACTGTTCCAGAGTCTATAGAATTTTGAAAAATGACCAGCAAAGCATCTACTATTTCTAGGGCCACTTCCTTAAGTACTGTGGGATGTAGATTATCAGGCCCTGGGGATTTATCGGCCTTCAATCCCATCTATTTTCCTAACACCATTTCCCCTGCTAATACTGATTTCATACAGTTCCTCCTTCTCACTAGACCCTATGTTCCCCAACATTTCTGGGAGGTAATTTGTATCCTCCTTAGTGAAGACAGAACCAAAGTATGTATTTAATTGGTCTGCCATTTCTTTGTTCCCCTTTATAAATACCCCCGTTTCCCCACATTTCTCTTCACTAATATTTTTCTCTTCACATATCTATAGAAGCTTTTAAAGTTAGTTTTTATGTTTTCTGCAAGCTTACCCTCATACTTTTCCCCTTCTTAATCAATCCCTTTGTCCTCTTTTGCTGAATTCTATACTGTTCCCAATCCTCAGGTTTGCTACTTGTTCTGGCCATTTTATATTTCTCCTCCTTGAATCTAATACTGTCCTAATTTCTTTTGTAAGCCACAGTTGAGCCACCTTTCCTGTTTTATTTTTGCGCCATACTGGAATGAACAATTGTTGTAATTCATCCATGTGCTCTTTAAATGCTAGCCATTGCCTATCTACTGTCAACCCTTTAAGTAACGTTCCCCAATTTATAATAGCCAATACGCGCCTCATACCGTCATAGTTTCCTTTATTTAGATTCAGGACCTTAGTCTCTGGATCAGCGCTCTCACTCTCCATCTTAATGATGAATAATGGGCTACCTTCAAAGCAGTTCAGACACAGTCGAGGTATGGTCCCTCGAAGGGGAAAGGTAGAGCAAACAAATCTAGAGCTCCCTGGATGACAAAAGAGGCAGAGATTAAGATAAAGGAGAAAAAGTGTGCTTATGACATATGCTAGGTAAGAAAATACTATGGAAAACCAGGCTGAATATAGAAGATCCAGAGCAGAAGTGAAAAAGCAAATAAGAGAAGCAAAGAGAGAGCATGAGAAGAGACTGGCAGCTATCATTAAAGAAAATCCCAAAGTTTTCTAAAGGCAGATAAATAGGAAAAGGGTGGTAAAAGGAGGAGGTGGGCCGATTAGAGACCAGAAAAGGGATTTACACATGGATGCAGAGGGCATAGTTGAGGTATTAAATGAATACATTGCATCTGTCTTTACCAAGGAAGAAGATGCAACCCAGGCAATGTTGAAAGAGGAGGTAAGTCAGACACTAGAGGGGTTTAAAATTGATAGAGGAAGTATTAGATAGGCTGTCTGTATTTAAAGCAGATAAAGTACCAGGACGAGATGAGATGCACCCAAGGATACGGAGGAAAGCGAGGGTGGAAATTGAAGAGGCATTGGCCAGAATGTTTCAGTCTTCCTTAGGCTCGGGGGTGGTGCCAGAGGACTGGAGAATTGCAAACGTTGCACCCTTGTTCATAAAAGAGTGTAAAGATAAGCCCAGCAACTACAGGCCAGTCAGTTTAACTTCAGTGGTGGGGAAACTTCATTTTAGTAGGAAGATCATGGAGAGACAATATAAAACAAAGGGTACAATTCTAAAGTGGGTGCAGGGGCAGAGGGACTTAGGTGTATATGTGCATAAGTCATTGAAGGCGGCAGAACAGGTTGAGAGAGCGGTTAATAAAGCATACGTTATCCTGGGCTTTATTAATAGGGGCATTGATTTCAAGAGCAAGTAATTTTTGTTGAACTTGTATAAGACACTAGCTCGGCCTCAGCTGGAGTATTGCGTCTAGTTCTGGGTGCCGCACCTGAGGAAAGATGTGAGGGCATTGGAGAGAGTACAGAAGAGATTTACGAGAATGGTTCCAGGGATGAGGACCTTCAGTTATGTAGATAGATTGGAGAAGAGAAGGCTGAGAGTTGATTTGATAGAGGTATTCAAATTCATGAGGGATCTGGACAGAGTAGATAAAAATTGTTCCCACTCGTGATAGGATCGAGAATGAGAGGGCACAGATTTAAAGTATTTGGTAAGAGAAGCAAACGTGACAGGAGGAAAAACTATGTCATGCAGCGAGTGGTTAATGTCTGGAATGCGCTGCCTGAGGGTATAGTGGAGGCAGGTTCAATTGAAGCATTCAACAGGGAATTAGACAGTTCGATGAAAAGAATGAATGTGCAGGGTTATGGGGAGAAGGCAGGGGAATGGAACTGAGGGAGTTGCTCTTTCAGAGAGTCAGTGCGGACACGATGGGCCGAATGGCCTCCTCCTGCACTGTAACGATGCTGTAATTCTGTGACCTGTGGAGAAGTGGAACTAGAGACAATAGTGCTCTCTTCCGGCCTCAGTCGTAACAACACTCCCTTCACTGCTTTAAACATAAATGAGAGAAATGGTTAAGATTTGCAGTTGCTGAAACCAGTGTGCAGGCCAGAAAGCTACAGGGTACCCAGGGCAGAGATGTGATACTGTTTTGAAGCCTGCACTCAGCTTTTTTGGAAGCCTGAGATGGAAAGGTCAGAGAAGGAATGGAAGTGAGAGGTACGAGAGTGAGGGTAGCTAAAATTCACAGAATCGCAGAATTGTTGCAATGCAGAAGGAGACCATTTGGCCCATCATGTCTGCACCGACTCTGCGAAAGAGCAATTCACTTAGTGCCATTCCCCACCTTCTCGTCGAAACCCTGCACATTCTTCCTTTTCGTGTAACAGTCTAATTCCCTTTTGAATGCTTCAGTTGAACCTGCCTCCACCACACTTTCAGGCAGTGCATTCCAGACCTTAGCACTTGCTGCGTGGAAATGTTTTTCCTCATTTCGCGTTTGCTTCTCTTGCCAATTACTTTAAATCCGTGCCCTCTCATTCTCGATCCTTTCATGAGTGGGAACAGTTTCTCTTGATCTACTCTGTCTAGACCGTTCATGATTTTGAATACCTCTATCAAATCAGCTGTCAGTCTTCCCTTCTCCAAGGAAAGCCGTCCAAATTCTCCAATCTATCTTCATAACTAAAGTTATTTATCCCTGGAGCCGTTCTAATGAATATTTTCTGTACTCTCTCCAATGCCCTCACATCTTTCCTCAAGTGCAGCGCCCAATAAAGCTCAGGATACTGTATGCTTTATTAACTGCTCTCTCAACCTGTCCTGCCACCTTCAATTACTTATGCAGATATATATCCAGGTCCCTCTGCTACTGCACCCGCTTTAGAATTGTCCCCTTTGTTTTATATTGTCTCTCCATGTTCTTCTTACCAAAATTAATCTCTCCATATTTTTCTGCATTGAACTTCATCTGCCACCCGTCTGCCCATTCCCCCAACTTGTCTACGCCCTCATGCAGTTCTACAATATCTTCCTCACAGTTCACATTGCTTCCAAGTTCCGTATCATCCGCAAACTTTGAAGTTGTGTCCTGTACACCAAGGTCATGAATATACATCAGGAAAAGCAAGGGTCCCAACACTGATCCCTGGGGAAACATAGAAAATAGGAGCAGGAGTAGGCCATTCGGCCCTTCGAGCCTGCTCTGCCATTCATTATGATCATCGCTGATCATCCAACTCAGTAGCCTGTTCCCACTTTTGCCCCATACCCTTTGATCCCTTTAGACCCAAGAGCTATATCAAACTCCTTCTTGAAAACATACAGTATTTTGGCCTCAACTGCTTTCTGTGGTAGCGAATTCCACAGGCTCACCACTCTCTGGGTGAAGAGATTTCTCCTCATCTCAGTCCTGAAAGGATTACCCCATATCCTTAGACTATGACCCATGGTTCTGGACTCCCCCATCATTGGGAACATCCTTCCTGCATCTACCCTTCCAAGTCCTGTTAGAATTTTATAGGTTTCTGAGATTCCCCCTCACTCTTCTGAACTCCAGCGAATATAATCCTAACCGACTCAATCTGTCCTCATACGTCAGTCCCACCATCCCAGGAATCAGTCTGGTAAACCTTTGCTGCACTCCCTCAAAAGCAAGAACATCCTTCCTCAGATAAGGAGATCAAAACTGCACACAATATTCCAGGTGTGGCCTCACCAAGGCCCTGTATAATTGCAGCAAGACATCCCTGCTCCTGTACTCTAATCTTCTTGCTATGAAGGCCAACATACCATTTGCCTTTTTTACTGCCTGTTGCACCTATAATTTTTACACCTCTCTGTAATTTCCTTCACGTCCTTCCCACTAGTTGGTGGCCAAGAGACAACACTGAGCAATGTAACTGCACCTTTTTTGTTCCTGAACTCTCGCCAAGTTGATTCTGTCCACAACCCCTCTGGGACATCCTTTTTCTCCAGTACTGCAATGCTGTTCTTAATCAATACTGCCACCCCTCCCCCTTTTTTCCTTTCCTATCTTTCCTGAACACCTTGTATTCAGGAATATTCAATACCCAGTCTTGCCCTCTTTGAGCCAAGTCTCTGTTATAGCCAGAACATTCATATTTCCACATGTCAATTTGTGCCTGTACCTCACCAATCTTATTAACAATACTCCGTGCATTCACATACATGCATATTAACCCTGATTTAGAATGAATAACCCTGCCGAAAGAAGAGAGATATTGTGATGAGATGTTGTGGAAGGTGATCCAATGAATGTGGAGATTAGTAAGGTGGAAAATGAGACTAAGTTAAATTCTGTCATCAGTGGGCTATCTGGAATAGAGTGGCTGAGTAGGATTGGAACATATTCTACAAAAAGAGAGGCCTAGTTGGGATCAATGTGGATATCGAGATAACTTGGATCTGGAAAATATGAGTGGAGGTGAGAGAAATTAAGGTTGAGAAAAAGTTTAGTTAAACAGAGATGGATGTGGTGTTGGAGAGAGACTGGGTCTCTGTTCTTGCTTTTCCTACATCAATTTACGCTGTTGGTTTTTAACTGGATCGTAGGTGGATCTCGCAAGTCATCAAAAGTTAGTGTTTATTGACCTGATATGTTATTTATACTGTTATGCACCATTTAAAAATTGTTTTCTCTAATAGTACCTTCTTTTAGATAGTCCCCCTGTTCTCCAGATGCTGTGAAAGGGGACTTGATGTGTGTCAATATGCACTTGATTTCTACATAATTAGATGGAAAACCATAGTTTACATTCACTAGAAATTGGGTTGAGTCTGGTCAAAAGTTAATAGAGAGAAGGTTTTCTTTATTTCAGTCTGGACTGTAGTTGTACCCAGGGTTATGAGGTGAAAGAGCAGTGTCTAATTCATTTCATCACCCTTGCTCCAAATGTTCAAGGAATTCATTTCATCTGATGCATCTGTATTAAAATTTAAATTGTGATGGGAGTAGTCCTTTTCTCATAGCATTGAATAGTACAACACAGAAAGCGACCATTCAGCCCATTGAGTCTGCGCCGGCTCTTTTGAAGAGCAATCCAGTTAGACCCCTTTTCCCATGTCCTTGCAGTTTTTTCCTCCAAGTATTTATCCAATTCCCTTTTGAAGGCTCCTATTGAATCTGTTTCCACCATTCTTAGGCTATGCATTCCAGATTCTAACCACTTGTTGCGTTAAAATAAAAACTTTTTTTATTTTATGCCACCTCTAGTTCTTTTGCCAATTGCCTTTAAATCTTTGCTGTCTGGTTATCAACCCTTCAGCCTTTCACAGGAAATAGGAGTAGGCCATTCGGCCCATCGAGCCTGCTCTGCCATTCAAACAGATCATGGCTGATCATCTGTCTCTACGCCATTTTCCCCACTATCCCCATATCCCTTGATATTCAGAAATCTATCGATTTCAACGATTGAGCTTCCACAGCCTGCTGGGGTAGAGAATTGCACAGATTTACCACCCTCTCAGTAAAAATATTCCTCCTCATCTCAGTCATAAATGGCCTGCCCCTTATTCTGAGACTGTGTCCCCTGGCTCTCGACTCACCAGCCAGAGGAAACATCCTATCCACATCCACCCTGTCATGCCCTGCAAGAATTTTGTAAGTTTCAATGAGGTCACCTTTCATTCTTCGAAACTCTAGAGAATACAGGCCCAGTTTCTGCAATCTCTCCTCATAAGACAGTCTTTGGGAATAGTTTCTCTTTTTTTAAAAAAAAAAGACAAGTCTTTCCCTATTCATATTGCTCGCTTTTCCTCTCTTCAGTCGTGCTTGAACACCCTTGAGTAAAATCAACAGATAGCAACTGGGAGTATTGACAAATTGCTTAGCAGGCTTTTCTGACCTGCATATTAGTTTGATCTGATATCACGGTTATTTCTCTGGAGGAGGCCAGTAAAGCCATTCCCTAGATCATTTGATCATTACTGTTAAATTGCCTCCAGGAAAATGGAGTGACTCGTCTTACAGTTGTCATGCAGGCCCCCACCTGCCACGAATGAGGCACATATATTTCACCACATGGATGTTAAATTTTAAAATTGTTGCTGGGAAGAAAAGAAGGCTTATTACAAGGGGTTGCCAAGCCCTGGTTAGAAAGATATTTTTTTTTCATACTAGCAGTTAGTGTTGAAACAAAGAAACGAGCCCCTGCCCCAATACACAGAAGAGACCTGGTCAAACCAGTCAGGCACATGGCCAACTAGGGGAGTTTTAAATTGGAAAACAGAATTTGAACTCAGAAAGCTCTTTGCTGCTGGACTGAAAACATCTCTCTCCTGTCTGCTCTCATCTCGCTTTTTGCCAGCTTCGGAAACCATTGAAGACATATGAACCCCAAGAGAGAAAGTCTCCTACAGTGAACAAGGTTTAAGAAGAATACAGGGCTCCAACGCAAAGCAAGATCTACCTACAAGCAAGGACTACAGCGAGCTCGAAGCACAGTAACAAAAACCCCTTTTCAGAGATTGCCTCAAACCTCTCTACTTTATTTTTCCTTCTCTTTTCTGTCTCTATTTGCATGTGCCTATTACGTATGTATACTAGTGTGGGGCGTGGCAAGTATGGTGTTAACTGAATTAGAGTATAAGTTTCAATAAATTTCACTTTTCTTCTGAAAACCTAAGAAAGCCTTTTTGTGCTCATTTCTTTGCCTTGTAATTGGAAAGCGGTGAACAAGGATTCACCAAGGGGGAGCTAAAACGCAGTGTGTTTAAAACAAACCCTGTTACAATAAGATCAAGTGAAGGCTGAGAAAGACCCCTAGACACCTTTCCCACCTGGTCGTAACACAGCTAATATTTTGGCACTGAGCGGGACACTGAAGAGGCTTTCGCACATAGTTATTTAGTTGGACTGCTGCATTAGTTGGGATTGAGGGAAGTGTTCATTGTCAGCAGGGACAGATCTGGTTTTGCCATACTGCTCTGCAGTTGAATTGGGCTGAATCTAATATCCTTGTTTCATTTATACTGGCTCTAAGGACGTTGCCACAGATGCTTGTTAGTGCCTTTCCTCTTCCTTCCTCTGCTCTGCCCAAATGTGGCTTAATCATTGTAAGGCAGGGCAGTTCTCAGAATAAACAAATGCCACCCAATGACTCAGTGGTTACATGTAATACTGAGCCATGCAGGCCAGGAATGGGCCCTGGTTCAATTCCAGATGTGTATTGACTTAGCTGGTCTCAGTTTGCACAGCCTTTCGTGACCTTGGGTTACAGAAAGGATAAGGACCAAGTGTCCGTAATGCTGGTTACTCTGGTTACTGTCCAGTGATGACAAACCCTCTTTTCCACCCCCCCCCCACCCAACCCCTGATGGAAAGTGCCCATGTGTGCACATAATCAGGCTGCTGCTCTGGCCACTGTCAAATATGCTGGCAGTGCTTGCTGCCTAAACTGATGTGAAGAATGGCCATTGGATGCGATACATGAGGAATAGGCACAGAGAACATCTGTGGAACTGTACCCCAACATAATAGTCTATCTGAGAAAGGAGGAAGAAGAATTGGGGTAGGATAAATTGGTAAAAGCATCTCAATAAAGAGGATTTTGTACAGTTAGATGCTATAATGGGTTGCTGAAGATTAAATAGACTTAGGACTTGTATGTTACAATGCTGAAGTGATTATGTTACTGCACTATTAATCCAGAGGCCTGAAATAATAATTCTTCAAGATGAGTTCAAATACTATCATGACTGTTTGACAATTTAACTTCAATTAAGAAAAAAATCTGGAAATGAAAATAAAAGTGACCATGCTTTTGGATTGTTGTAAAAACTAGTTCACAAATGTCCTTTTGGGAAGGGAACTGGCACCCTTGCCTGGTCTGGGCTGATGGGTGACTTCAGTCCCACACTATTGTGGTTGACTCTTGACTTTTTTTTTTATTCATTCATGGGATATGGGTGAGCTGCCTAGGCCAGCATTTAATGCCTTTTCTTTTCTTTGTTCTATCCCTAGCTGCCCTTAACTGCTTTCTGAAGTGGCCTGGCAAGCCACACGGTTGTATCAAACCACTACTGTGGTTTAAGAATGTGGCCCACCCACCCCTTGGGGCAACTAAGGATGGACAATAAATGCAGGTCTTGCCAGTGCTACCCATATCACAAGAATGAATAAAAGTAGATCAAATGTGCTAAAGGGCCACCTTTATCCTAGCCGACCTTAGCCATCATATTCAAAAGTCTAACTGGAGCTCATATAATATGAAATTGCTGACTAAATTTATGATTATCATCACTGGTGTAGGGTAATATTTCTTTAATCATATTCATAGCTCTAGCCTTGGTTTAACACTGAAGCCGTTAGATTAATGGTACTCACTCTACTCTAGGCCTCTGTTCAAGGCCTGCCTTACTGAGATATTGCTTGAGCTTCGATCAAGTGCTGTTCCCTCCTTTTCTTATACTGGCAAAATAAACACAGCAAACATTATTAGGAGGCAGGATCATTCCAGTTTCCATTAAGTTAGTGAAAATACCTTCAATTGCGAAAGACTGGATGATGTGGATGAGGAGAGTCTGATGGGTTCAAACACATAATTTACTAAAAGTGCAAGTGCAGGTTTTGTTTAATTTGTTTTTGCTGGCAAGGTCAGCATTTATTGCCGATCCCTAATTTCCTTGAAACAAAGAGGCTTAATAGACCATTTCAGAGGGCAGTTAAGTTGTGGGTATGGAGTCACGTGTAGGCCAGACTGGGTAAGGATGGCAGGTTTCTTCCCTTGAAGGACATTAGTGAACCAGAAGGGTTTTTCATAGTTTCATGATCATTATTAATGAGACTAGCATTTAATTCTGGATTGATTTATTAATTGAATTTTAAATTTCCGCATCTGCTGTGGTGAGATTTGAACTAATGTCGCTGGAGCATTAGTCCAGGCCTGTCTATTACTAGTCCAGTAACATTACCACTCTGCTACCAGCTACTCAGATTTTATCTGAGTAGATAAAATCTTTATAAAGTCCAACAGTGGACTTTTGGGATTTATACATAGGGGCACAGTGTGCAAGGGTGTAGAAATAGTATGTTTGTACAACTCAGTGGTTGAACTGCAGTTTTGAGCACCCCATTATGGAAAGAATATTAAAACCACAGAGAGCATACAGGGTAGATTCACCAGGATGAAACCAAGAATGGAAAACTTACAATTAATTATAAGGCACTAGAGTGCCAGTTCCATTTTCAAGGAAAAATGGAATGAAGATTTTTTAAAATGATGTGCTTTGACGGCTTAATAGGGAAAAATTATTTCTCATTGGGGAGTCAATATGGAGGTATCAATTCAAAATTATCACTGGCAATGTGAGGAGAGGTCAGGAGATTTTTTTAATGCAATGTTGTAGCAGGGAATGTTTTGCCATGGGCTAGTTGAATTGGATAAATATTTAAAGCAGTGGGATTAGTTCTGTATCACTCTAGCACATACACATTAGGCCATATCGGTTTAAGCTTCCATGATTCAATCAATTGAAACTGTTGTAACATTACTGCAGGACCTTTTCTTTCTCTGTTGCTGTGGTACGTATTTGGCCTCCACTTGGTAATTGCCCAGCATGGCGTGACTGAAATCAGGAGCTGACTGTGTCGAAAGTCAGAGCATACACTTATCTCATTATGGCCCTCAAGCAATATTCTGTTTCTGATAGTAGACACAAAGTTAGTAACACTGTTCAGACTTTGACATTTTGGTCAAACTCGCATTTAACATGTCTATCTCTCTTCCTCCATAGTTACTCTGTAATGTTGGCCACTGTGAAGAGAAACTAGGTTTTACTTATGAAGAAATTATTATATGGTAAGTTCAGTAAAGAGCTGGTATTTGTGACTGATGAGTGGAAGCTCGTAACCTCTGTCACTGTTGAGTTTATTGCATCGTTCTAGTTTAGGGGATTTCCTCTCCTGAGTAATGTGGATCTTTCACCTTCACTGGGCTAATGGGAAGATTCTTGGTAGTGTAGATGAGCAGAGAGATCTTGGTATCCAGGTACATAAATCCCTGAAAGTTGCTACCCAGGTTAATAGGGCTGTTAAGAAGGCATATGGTGTGTTAGCCTTTATTAGTAGGGGGATCGAGTTTCAGAGCCACGGGGTCATGATGCAGCTGTACAAAACTCTGGTGAGGCCGCACCTGGAGTATTGCGTGCAGTTCTGGTCACCGCATTATAGGAAGGATGTCGAAGCTTTGGAAAGGGTGCAGAGGAGATTTACTAGGATGTTGCCTGGTATGGAAGGAAGGTCTTACGAGGAAAGGCTGAGGGACTTGGGGTTGTTTTCGTTAGAGAGAAGGAGGAGGAGAGGTGACTTAATAGAGACATACAAGATAATCAGAGGGTTAGATAGGGTGGATAGTGAGAGTCTTTTTCCTCGGATGAGGATGGCAAACACGAGGGGACATAGCTTTAAGTTGAGGGGTGAAAGATATAGGACAGATGTCAGAGGTAGTTTCTTTACGCAGAGAGTAGTAGGGGCGTGGAACGCCCTGCCTGCAACAGTAGTAGACTCGCCAACTTTAAGGGCATTTAAGTGGTCATTGGATAGACATATGGATGTAAATGGAATAGTGTAGGTCAGATGATCGGCGCAACATCGAGGGCCGAAGGGCCTGTACTGCGCTGTAATATTCTAATTCTAATTAAGAATGTTTGTCTTCTGAGCAACCATCCCTGCCTCTGAGACAGTCAGTGGGTTCAAGCCCTGCTGTAGGATTTAATTTCATAATCTAATCTGACATTTCAGTGTGGTACTGAGGGCATGCTGCATTGTTTGAGGGGCTGTCTTTTGGACAAGATATTAAACTGAGGCCCTATCTATTTGTTCAGGTGTACATAAAGAAAATCCTATTTGAAGAATACATGGGGCATTCTTTGGTATTGTGGCCAATATTTATTCCTCAATCAGCATCACCAAAAACAGATTATTAACAACTACAGCTTGTATTTATATAGCACCTTTAACATAAAAAAGTCCCAAGGCACTTCACAGGACAGGAGCCTTATGATGCAAGGTCACATTAGGGCAGATAGCCAAAAGCTTGATCGAAGAAGTAGGTTTCAAGGAGCATCTTAAAGGAAGAAAGAGAGGTAGAGACTCGAAGGTTTAGAGAGGGAATTCCAGAGTTTCGGGCCTAGACATCTGTAGGCTTGACCACCAATATTGAAGCAATTAAAATTGGGGATGCCCAAGAGGCCAGAATTAGATGACTGCAGATATCTGAATGGGAGATTACAGAATTAGGGAGAGGTGAGGCCATGGAGGGATTTGAAAATAACAATGAGAATTTTAAAATCAAGGCATTGCTTTACTGGAAGACAGTGTAGGTCAGCAAGCATAGGGTTGATAGGTGAACAGGATGGAGTGAATAAGGACGTGGGCAGCAGAGTTTTGGATAACCGCAAGTTTATGGAGGTTAGAATGTGGAAGGTTGGTCAGGAGTGTGTTGGAATAGGCAACTCTAGAGGTAACAAAGGCATGAATGAGGGTTTCAGCAGAAGGTGAGCTGAGGCAGGCGAGCAGTTGGACATTATTACGGAGGTGCAAATAAGTGGTTTTAGTGATCGCACAGATATATTGGACGTTCATCTCGGGGTCAAATATGACAGCAAGGTTGTGAACAGTCTAGTTTAATCTCAGGGACAGGGATGGACTCGATAGCTAGGGAACGATGTTTGGAGCGGGAACCAAATGCAATAGCTTCTGTCTTCCCAGTATTTAATTGGAGGAAACGTCTGCTGATCCAGCATTAGATTCACCAAGCTGACTGATAATTTAGCAATAGTGGAGGAGTTGAGAAAGGTGGTGGTAAGGTAGAGCTGGGTATTGACATGTGGAAAACTAATGCTGTGCTTTCTGATGATGTCGCCGAGGGCAACATGTAGATGAGAAATGGAAAAGGGACAAGGATAGATCCTTGGGGGCACCACAGGTAACAGTACAGGAGTGGGAAGAGAAGCCATTGCAAATGATACTCTGGCTGCGATTAGATTGATAAGAATGGAACCAGGCTAGTGCAGTCCCACCCAGCTGGGCAATAGTGGAGAGGCATTGGAGGAGGATGGTATGGTCAACTTTGTCAAAGACTGTAGACAGGTCGCGAAGAACGAGGGGGATAGTTTGCCTCTGTCACAGTCATGTAGGATATTATTTGTGACTATGATGAGTTGTTTCGGTAGTGTGGCAGGGGCAGAAACCTGATTGAAGATCTTGTCAGTTGTCCCATTCACTGTTCATGGCACCTTGCTGTGCCTAATTTGGTTGCTGGATTTGCCTTCAAAATAACAGTGACCACATTTCAAAAGTAATTCATTGACTATGAAGTGCTTTGAGATGTGCTGAAGGTACTGTGTAGCTGCTTGTTCTTCCTCCCTTAATAAACATTCGTCCTCTTATACAGTTTGCGATTAGCGTTGTTAAATGAAGCTAAAGAGGTGCGTGCAGCTGGTCTCCGTGCCCTCCGATATCTCATCCGAGACTCCGGTATTCTCCAGAAGGTGCTGAGACTGCGTGTGGATTATTTAATAGCTAGGTTAGTATGTGCGGTTTGGCTCCTTTTTGATTTCAGTTGTGTGATGTTTCATTAAAAATATGTAACAGATCGCCCGATTGCTCAATTGCTAAATGTACTGACTGGGTGGAGCTTGCATAAGTGTGCGCAGTTTGTTGTTGTGAACTCTAAGGAGCTTGGCTGATTCTTCTACATTCTACAAGTCGATTCACTTGTACCCTTATTGCTGGCAGGGAGATTTCCAACCTGTAAGTCTAAGCTGTTTTTCTGTTGATTTAGTACAGTGCTAGTGCCCTGCCACAGAAGTCTCGCTCAGTTCACTGGTGGTAGCTTCAAAGATTAAATCATCAGATTCTCCAGGCCACAAACTGGTATATCCAGCCTCTCCACTGGGAGCTGGTGGCACCATCGGGGCCCTACATCAGCTTGAGAATGTTCAGTTTCAAAGGACAGTGGGCTATGCAGCAGCAGTACCCTATTGTCTTTTACAATAGTTTATGAACATATGAAACTAATCTTACTGTTCATTGATCTTCCAGCCTCTGTCACACTTGGTCTGAATGACTTCAGTCAATTCTTATAAAGAAGCTGATAGTCTGATGTTTACGTTGACAAGATACAACATAAAACAAATAGTGAACTTAATGGGTGGACCCTGTCTTCAGGCATTTAATATATCAGTATATCATTTGGGAGAAATTTATTCATGTAGCACCAGCCTACGTTGATTCCCTAGGGGCAGGCAGCACCGTGGGATGCTATCTGCACAGCCCGCACGGGTTTCTTCAATATCGTTGAGGAAACACGTGAGCTGCGCAGGTAGCATCCTGCGGTGCTGCCTGCCCCCTGGGAATCGACGTAAGTCAGCATAGTACTGCTTGAAATGGCACTACATTTATTTATTCTTTCATGGGATGTGGCCATTGCTGGCAAAGCCAGCATTTGTTGCCCATCCCTAGTTGCCCTTGACAACTGAGTGGCTTGCTAGGCCATTTCAGAGGGCAGTTAAAAGTCAATCACATTGCTGTGGGTCTGAAGTCACATGTAGGCCGGACCAGGTACGAATGGCAGATTTCCTTCCCTAAAGACAGTGAACCAGATGGGTTTTTACAACAATTGACAATGATTTCTTGGTCACCATTACTGATACTAGCTTTCAATTCCAGATGTATCAATTGAATTTAAATTTCACCAGCTGCCATGGTGGGATTTGAACCCATGTCCCCAGAGTATAAGCCTGTGCCTCTGGATTGTTAATTCAGTGACATTACCACTATGCCACTGTCTCTCCCAACATGAACGAATTTCTATCCCTATATGTAGAGACATTCCTGAACCTCCAGTGATATTGACAAAATTGGAAATCTGGTGGATTGTGGGCACTAAATGGTGCTCACCGTTCTGCTAACTACTGTTTGTAGTTTTGTAAACTTTTACTAACTAACTAACTTTTGTAAAATAACATTTACAGTTGATTGTTAATGGTGCTGGGCTCTCAGCAGCAACACATGAATCTCACTCTCGTGTCAGTGCGTTGCTGGATCTAGGAGAAGAGAGAAAGACCAGGTGCCTGTCTTGCCACAGTGGGACTGATTTACATATACTGACATGTCAGTTCTAAATGATTAGGAACTGGTGCTAATCTACCAGAATGCTAAATATTCTAATAGAACTCAAATTCTCTGGATCAGTCTGAATATATAATTTTTGCCAGGGTCTGTGAATAATTAAGGTGGATGAAGGGAACTTACTTATGTACAAGTGATAAAAAGTGCATGTCACAATAGGGTGAGAAATAGTCTCAAAGTCTTTGGAAAGACTCAAACATCTCAACTCAAGGCTGAAGGGGCAAGAATTAAGAAGCGACAAGCAGAAATGAAGGGGAAAAAGAGGCATTAATTAAAATCAGTAGTTTAAACAAGGAACTAACTAGATTCTAAAAAGGAATAGAGATTTCTTAGATCATGGATGGGCAGCTGAGATCTGTTGCTTGCAATTCCTGTGCCATGTTGGAACGTGGCACTTCATTTGTGTCTTGGGTTACTTGAGCTCGAGCATAGGATTTTTGAGCTTGAGAGGCAGCTGGAGTCACTGCGGAGTATCAGGTAAGAGGAGAGTTTCCAGGATAATTCCAGGAGGTGGTCACCCCACATGCAGTGAGAGTTCAGGATAACAGATGGGTGGCCATCCAGAAAAGTAGGAAGTGCAGGAGTCTTTCTGCTGCGTGCCACTCAAACTTTTTTATT
The DNA here is from genome assembly GCF_036365525.1 of Heterodontus francisci. Taxonomy (NCBI): domain Eukaryota; kingdom Metazoa; phylum Chordata; class Chondrichthyes; order Heterodontiformes; family Heterodontidae; genus Heterodontus; species Heterodontus francisci. Next base: position 11,309,327 of record NC_090374.1, read on the forward strand.
ATTCTTTTATGGAATGTGGACATTGCTGGCAAGGCCAGCATTTGTTGCTCATCCCTACCTCGCCATCACCTTAAGGACAATTAGGGATGGGCAACAAATGCTGGCCTTGCTAGCGCTGCCCATATCCCATGAAAGAATAAAAAAAATTGCCCTTGACAACTGAGTGGCTTGCTAGGCCCTTTTAGAGGGCAGTTAAGAGTCAACCACATTGCTGTGGGTTTGGAGTCACATGTAGGCCAGACCAAGTAAGGACAGCAGATTTCCTTCCCTAATGGGCATTAGTGAACCAGATGTTTTTTTTTTACAATAATCAATGATAGTAATGGTGACTATGAAACTGAGACCAGCTTTCAATTCCAGATTTTTATTAATTAATTGAGTTTAAATTCCACGAGCTGCCATGGTGGGATTTGAACCCATGTCCTCAGGGCATTAGTCTGGGCCTCTGGATTATTAGTTCAGTGATATTACCACTACGCCACTGTTTCAACATTGGCGACTGCTGGGAATGATGACACCTTTAGGGTTTGCAGTCCAGTCCATGGCACCAATGGGAAAGGGACTGCACAGGAGTGAACAACGAAGAATAGAAAAGCATTCTTTATTGGAGATTCCATGGTCAGGGGGACATTTCTGTAGCTGTCATTGTGAGCCCCGCATGGTATGTTGCCTCCCTGGTGCCAGGGTAAAAGAAATCACATAGAGGGCGCACAATATTCTGCAGGGGGAGGGAGCATGCTAGAAGTTGTGGAACAGGTCAGTACCAAAGACATAGGGAGGGCAGATATTGAGGTCCTACTTTCAGGAGCTAGGGAGAAAGTTAAAAAATAGGACCTCAAAGCTAGTAACTTCTGGATTACTCCTAGTGTCACGTGCTAGTGAGAGTAGAAATAGGATAGGGAGGATCAATGCATGGCTTGAGGCATGGTGCAGGGGAGAGGGCTTCAGGTTCTTGTGACATTGGGACCAGTTTTGGGGCAGGAGGGACCTATTCCAAAGGGATGGGTTGCACCTCAATAGGACTGGGACCAATGTCCTTGTGGGGAGATTCACTATTGTGTTTGGGGAGGGTTTACACTAAATTGGCAGGGGAATGGGCACAAGCATATAGAAATAGAAAAGAGGAATAAGCTGCATAAAGGAGTGAGTGTAATAATAAAAGCAAAATACTGCAGATGTTGGAAATCTGAAATAAAAACAAATGCTGGGAATACTCAGCAGGTGTGGCAGCATCAAAGGAGTGTGTTAGATAGTACTAGAGAAGGAAGTAGTACCATATTAGAGAGGAGCAGACTAAGAAGGACTATGAGGAATACAAGGGCAGGTTTAGAATGCATAAGGTTGGTGAGCTTCAAGCACAAATATGGGAATATGATGTATCAATAACAAACATGGCTTAAAAATGGTCAGGGATACAAAGTGTTCAGAAAAGATAGGGAATGGAAAAAAAGGGAAGTGGGATAGCAGTACTGATTGTAGTGTTGGAAAGAGAGGATGTCCTTGAGGGGGCAAAGAAAGAATCCAGTTGGTTAGAGTTGAGAAGCAAAAAGGGGATGATCACACCACTGGGGGTATTCTATGGGCCTCTAAATAGTGAAAGCGAGATAGAGAAGAAAATCTGCAGGGAAGTTGTAGAACATTTACAAATTCACAAAGATGTGCAAGAACTATAGAGTGGGGGCTTTATTTTCCCCAATATCGATTGGGATAATGTTAGAGTAAAGGTAAGGAGGGGAGGAATTTCTGAAATGTGATCAGGAGAACTTCCTTGACCCGTATGATGTTGCTCCATCTAGGAAGGAGGCATTGCTGGGGAATGAGGTGGGCCAAGTGGACCAAGTGTATTGGGGGGCACTTGAGTAAGAGTAATCATCATATCATAGGTTTTGTTTAGTAATGGAAATAATAATAATGAACAATCTGAGGAGAGAAAACAGCGAGTTGTGGTAAATAGTTGTTTTCAAAATGGAGGATGGTAGACAATGGTTTTCCCCAAAGTTCGGTACTAGGACCACTGCTTTTTTGATGTGCATAAATGACTTGGAAATTGGAATGCAGAGTACAACTTAAATTTTCCAATGATACCAAAATTGGAGGTGTGGCAAAACAGTGATGATTATGCAAATCTACTGCAACATGACATAGATATGCTAGTAGAATGGGCAGACAGTGATGGAATTTAATACAGAGAAATGTGAATTGATGCATATTGGCGGAAGGGATAGGGAGAAACTATAGAATTAATGGCACAGTTCTAAAGAGTGTGCAGGGATAGAGGGACCTTGGGGTGTATGTGCACAGATCTTTGAAGGTGGTGGAACATATTGAGAGTGTAGTTAGCAAAGCATATGGAATTTTGGGCTTCATAAATAAAGATATTGAGTACAAAAGCAGGGAAATTATGCTGAACCTTTATAAAGCTCTGGTTTGGTCAAAACTGGAGTATTGCGTCCAGTTCTGGTCACCACGCTTCAGGAAGGTATTTTTTTATTGGGTCATGGGATGTGAGTGTCGCTGGCAAAGCCAGCATTAATTGCACATCCAAAATTGCCCTTGAGAAGGTGCTGGTGAGCTGCCTTCTTGAACTGCTGCAGTCCATGTTGTGTAGGTACACACAGTGCTGTTAGGGAAGGAGTTCCAGGATTTTGACCCAGCGACAGTGAAGGAACGTATGTAGTTTCAAGTCGGGATGGTATGTGGCTTGGAGGGAATCTGTAGATGGTGGTATTCCTGTGCATCTGCTGCCACTATGCGCTGGTGTTGATGGAAGTGAATGTTTAAGGTAGTGGATGGGGTGCTGATCAAGCGGTTTACTCGGATGGTGTTGAGCTTGTTGCGTGTTGTTGGAGTTGCACTCATCCAGGCAAGTGGAGAGTATTCCATCACACATCTGTCTTGTGCCTTGTAGATGGTGGACAGGCCTTGAGGATCCAGGAGGTGAGTTATTTGCTGCAGAATTCCCAGCCGCTGACATGCTCTAGTAAGCACAGTATTTATATGGGTGGTCCAGTTAAGCTTCTGGTCACTGTTGAGCCCCAGGATGTTGATGGTGGGGGATTCAGCAATGGTAATGCTGTTGATCCAAAGGAAAGATGGTTAGATTCTCTCTTGTTGGTGATGGTCATTGCCCAGCACTTGTGTGGCAGAAATATTACTTGCCCCTTATTGGCTCAAGCCAGAATGTTGTCTGGGTCTTGCTGCATGCAGGCACAGACTGCTTCAGTGTCTGAAGAATTGCGAATGGTACTGAATACTGTGCAATCGTCGGTAAACATGCTCACTTCTGACCTTATGTTGGAGGGAAAATCATTGATGAACTGGCTGAAGATGCTTGGGCCTAGGACACTACTGAGGAGCTCCTTCTAGTGATATCCTAGGGCTGAGATGATCGGCCTCCCAACAACCACAGCCCATCTTCCTTCTTGCCACAACTTGGCGAGTGTCGGAGCTAGTTCTGGATCACAAGTCTTCAGTACTCTCACCGGTATGTTGTCAGGGCCCATAGAATTTGCTGTAGAGCAGTGCCTTCAGCCATTGCATGATATCAGGTGGAGTGAATTTAGTTAGCTTCTGTGATGGTTGGACCTCAGGAGGAGGCCGAGATGGATCATGCACTTGGCACATATGGCTAAAGATTGTTGCAAATGTTTCAGCCTTGTAATTTGCAATGATGTGCTGAGCTCCCCCATCATTGAGGATGGGGATGTTTGTAGAACCTCCCTCCGGTTAGCTGTTTAATTTTCCACTACCATTCGCGACTGGTTATGGCAGGATTGTAGAGCTTTGATTTGATCCGTTGGTTGTGGGGTTGCTTAGCTCTGTCTATCGCACACTGCTTCCTCTGTTCGGCATGCATATATCCTGTGATGTAGCTTCACCAGGTTCGCACCTTATTTTTAGGTATGCTTGGTGCAGCTCCTGGCATGCTCTCCTGCACTCTTCATTGAACCGGCGTTGATCCCTTAGCTTGACGGTAATTGTCGACTGAGGGATATACCATGCCATCAGGTTACAGATTGTGGTGGAATACAATTTTGCTGCTCATGGATGCCCAGTTTTGAGCTGCTAGATCTATTCCGAATATATCCCATTTAGCATGGTGCTAGTGCCACACAACACGATGAATGGTGTCTTCATTGTGAAGACAAGACAGCGGATGTGAGGGTCCTTGAGAGGGTGCAGAAGAGATTAACCAAAATGCATCCAGGGATGAGGGATTTTAACTACAAGGTTAGGTTGCAGAAGCTGGGTTTGTTCTAATCTGTGCAAAGGAGATTGAGGGGAGATTTGATCGAGGTGTACAAGATTATGACAGGTTTACATAAAGTAGGCAAAGAAAAGCTGTTCCCTTTAACTGATGGGACTAGGACGAAGGGATACAGATTGGATACAGGCGCAGGTTTTGGGCAAGAGAAGCAGGGGGAATGTGACGAAGAACTTTTTATATAGCAAGTGGTAATGACCTGGAACTCGTTGCCCATGAGGTGGAAGTATAGATAATTAATGATTTCAAAAGGAAATTGGATGGGCACTTGAGGGAAATAAACTTATTGGGCTCCGGGGATAGAGCGAGGGAATGGGACTGATTGAATTACTGTACAAAAAGCGGGCATGAGTTTGATGATGAATGGCCACCTGTATTGTTATGATTCTATGAGTCTAAGGAAATGCAAGATGCAAACATGAGCCTGGAGGCAAGTAGGTGATCAGTCCGGCTCCCCTTATTGCCGACAAAAGCTCGTTGTGTCCCTTGGTGGTGTTGGCTCTGCCAAAGTTGGGTCTTCACAGGCACAAATCTGCCTCCAACATAGTAATAATGATAGTTATTGGAGGAAGCCCACTTGGAGGAAGCACTGAGGGTGGCAAGGGCGCAGAATGTACTCTGGGTGGGAGATTTCAATGTCCATCACCCAGAGTGGCTGCGTAGCACCACTACTGACTGAGCTGGCTGAGTCCTAAAGGACATATCTGCTAGACTGGGTCTGCGGCAGGTGGTGAGGAAACCAACAAGAGGGAAAAACTTTCTTGACCTCGTCCTCAGCAATCTGCCTGTCGCAGATCCATCTATCGATGACCGTATTGGTAGGAGTGACCACCGCACAGTCCTTGTGGAGACAAAGACCCATCTTCACATTGAAGATACCCTCCATTGTGTTGTGTGGCACTACCACCGTGCTAAATGGGATAAATTTCAAACAGATCTAGCAACTCAAAAGTGGGCATCCATGAGGTGCTGTGGGCCATCGACAGCAGTAGAATTTTACTCGACCACAATCTGTAACCTCATGGCCTGACCTATCCCCCACTCTACCATTACCATCAAGCCAGGGGAATTAACCCTGGTTCAATGAAGAGTGTCGGAGGGCATGCCAGGAGCAGCACCAGACATACCTCAAAATGAGGTGTCAACCTGGTGAAGCTACAACACAGGACTACTTCCATGCCAAACAGTATAAGAAGCATGTGATAGACACCACTCAGTGTAGTAATACCATAATAGTTACTATGAGCACGACTCCAATTTGATAATACAGTGGTTACTGTGTATGATACCACTCCAGCATAGTAATACAATGATAGATTACTGTGTATGACACCACTCCAGTATTGTAATACAGTGATAGGTTTTTGTATGCGATACCACTCCAGCGTAGCAATATTGATAGGTTATTATGTGAGACGCCACTCAGCATAGTAATACAGTGATAGGTTAGTGTGTGACACTGCTCCAGCGAAGAACACAGTGATAGGTTATTGTGTGTAACACAATTCCAGTGTAGCAATACAGTGATAGGTTATTGTGCGAGACAACACTCCAGCGTAATAATGTGGTGATAGATTACTGTATGTGACACCACTCCAGCGTCATATGACAGTGATAGGTTGCTGTATGAGACACCACTCCAGCGTAGTAATAGTGATAGGTTACAGTGTGTGATGCCACTCCAGCCTAGTAATACAGTGAAAGATTACTGTGTGAGACACCACTCCAGCGTAGAAATATAGTGATAGGTTATAGTGTAAGACACCACTCAGTACTAGTAGTACAGTGGTAGGTTACTGTTTGTGACACCACTCCAGTGTGGTAATACAGTGATAGGTTACTGTATGTGACACCAATCCAGTGTAATAATACCATAATAGTTACTGTGAACACGACTCCAATTTAATAATACAGTGATTGGTTACTGTGTGTGACATCACACCAGTATTGTAATACAGTGATAGGTTACTGTGTGAGACACAACTCAGCGTAGTAATACAGTGATAGGATTTTGTATGCGATACCACTCCATTGTAGCAATATTGATAGGTTATTGTGTGAGACGCCACTCAGCATAGTAATACAGTGATAGGTTATTGTGTGTAACACCGCTCCAGTGTAGCAATGCAGTGATAGGTTATTGGGTGAGACAACACTCCAGCGTAATAATATGGTGATCGGTTCCTGTGTGAGACACCACTCCAACTTAGTAATACAGTGATGGGTTACTGTGTGTGACACCACTCCAGTATTGTATTACAGTGATAGGTTACTGTGTGAGACACCACTCAGCGTGGTAATACAGTGATAGGTTTTTGTATGCGATACCACTCCAGTGTAATAATAGTGATAGATTATTGTGTGAGACACCACTCTAGCGTAGTAGTACATACAGTGATCTGTTACTGTGTGAGACACCAATCCAGTGATTTAATACAGTGATTGGTTTCTGTCAGTGACACCTCTCCATGATAATATAGTGGTAGGTTACTGTGTGTCACCACTGCAATGTGGTAATACTGTAATCGTTACTATGACCATGACTCCAATTTAATAATACAGTGATAGGTTACTGTGTGAGACACCACTCCAGTGTAGTTATACAGTGATAGGTTACGACGTGTGACACCACTCCAGCCGAGTAATGCAGTGATAGGTTACTGTATGTGACACCACTCCACTGTCGTAATACAGTGATAGGTTATTGTGTGAGACCCCACCCCGGTGTAGTAATTGTGATAGGTTACAGTGTGTGACACCACTCAGCTTAGTAATACAGTGATCGGTTACTACGTGAGACACCACTCCAGCGTAGTAATACAGTGATAGGTTACTGTGTGAGACACCACTCCAGTGATTTAATACAGTGACAGCTTACTGTCTGTGACACTACTCCATTGTAGCAGTACAGTGATAGGTTACTATGAGACTCCAGTTTAATAATAGTGATAGGTTACTGTGAGAGACCCAACTCCCCCCTCGTAATACAGTGATAAGTTACTGTGTGAGACGCCACTCCAGCATAGTAATACAATGATAGATTACTGTGTGAGACAACACTCCACTGTTGTAATACTGTGATAGGTTACTATGTAACACGACTCCAGGTTAATAATACAGTGTTAGATTACTGTGTGAGACACCACTCCAGCATATTAATACAATGATAGATTACTATGTGAGACACCACTCCAGTGTCGCAATAACAGTGATGGGTTACTGTGTGAGACACCACTCCAGCATAGTAATACAATGATAGATTACTATGTGAGACACCACTCCAGTGTCGCAATAACAGTGATGGGTTACTGTGTGAGACAACACTCAGCGTAGTGATACAGTGATAGATTACTGTGTGAGGCACCACTCAGCGTAGTATTACAGTGATAGGTTGCTGTGTGAGCCACCACTCCAGTGTAGTGATACATAAGAACATAAGAAGTAGGAGCAGGAGTAGACCATTCGGCCCCTCAAGCCTGCACCGCCGTTCAATAAGATCATAGTTGATCTGCCCCAGACCTCAACTCCTCTTTCGATGCTAGCTCCTCATAGCTTTCAACTCTCCGATATTTCAAAAGTCTATCTACCTCCTCTTTAAATACTTTAAGTGATCTAGCCTCCACAACTATGGGGTAGAGAATTCCAGACATTCACTACCCTCTGAGAGAACAAATTCCTTCGCGTTTGAGGTTTAAATGAGTGTCCCCTTATTCTGTAACTGTGTCCCCTAGTTTGAGATTCCCCCACTAGTGGAAACATCTTCTCAACATCTATAATAAAAGCAAAATACTGCGGATGCTGGAAATCTGAAACAAAAACAAAAAATGCTGGAATCACTCAGCAGGTCTGGCAGCATCTTCTCAACATCTACCCTGTCGAGCCCCCTCATAATCTTGTATGTTTCAATAAGATCACCCTCATTCTTCTAAACTCTAATGAATAAAGGCCTAACCTGTTTAGCTGTTCTTGATAAGTCAACCCCTTCATCCCAAGAATCAGCCTGGTGAATCTCTTTTGAACTGCTTCCAATGCCAGTTTATCCTTTTTTTAAATACAGGGACCAAACTGTACACAGGACTCCAGGTGCAGCCTCACCAACACCCTGTACAGTTGTAACAAGACTTCCCTATTTTTAAACTGCAACTCCCTAGCAATAAAGGCCAAAATTCCATTTGCCTCCTTAATTACTTGCTTCACCTGCATGCTGCCTTTTTGTCTTTCATGCACAGGAACACCCAGATCCTTCTGTACTGCACTTTTTTGGAGTCTCTCTCCATTTAGATAGTCTGCCTTTTGATTCTTCCTTCCAAAGTGCATGACCTCACACTTTCGCATTAAACTCGGCATCTGCCAAGTTTTTGCCCACTCACTCAACCTATCTATATCCCCTTGCAGATTCCTTCTGTCCTCATCACAACATGCCCTCCCACCTATTTTTGTATTGTCAGGAAATTTGGATATGTTACATTCTGCCCCCTCCTCCAGGTCATTAATATAGATAGTAAATAATTGAGGCCCTTGGACTGATCCTTGTGGCACTCGACTAGTTACGGCTTTCCAACCTGAAAAAGACCCATTAATCCCGACTCTGTCTTGTGTGAGTTAACCAATCCTCAGTCCATGCTAATACATTACCCCCAATTCCGTGAGCTCCTACCTTGTGCAATAATCTTTTGTGTGGCACCTTATAGAATGCCTTCTGGAAATCCAAATACACTACATCTACTGGTTCTCCTTTATCAACTCTGCTTGTTATATCCTCAAAGAACTCTAGCAAATTTGTCAAACATGATTTCCCTTTCACAAAACCATGTTGACGCTGTTTGATTGCGTTAAGCTTTTCTAAATGTCCTGCTATTGGATTCTAGCATTTTCTCAACGATTGATGTTCAGCTGACTGGCATATAGTTTCCTGCTTTTTGTCTCCCTCCTTTCCTGAACAATGATTGGTTACTGTGTGTGACACCACTCAGCGTAGTAATACAGTGATAGGTTATTGTGTGAGACACTGCTCCAGTGCAGTAATACAGTGATAGGTTACTGTTTGAGACACCACTCCAACATAGGTGAGATGTCAATCAGCATAGTAATACAGTGATAGGTCACTGAGTGAGACACCACTCCAGTTTAATAATACAGTGATAAGTTATTGTGTGTGACAGCACTCCACTGTAGTAATAGAGTGATAGGTGTGAGACACGACTACAGCGTAGTAATACAATGATAGCTTACTGTGTGCGACACCATTCCAGCATAGTAAAGCAGTGATAGGTTACTGTGTGTGATACCACTCCACTATGGTTGTACTGTGATAGGTTACTATGAGACACGACTTCAGTTTAATAATAGTGATAGGTTACTGTGTGAGACACCACTCCAGCGTAGTAATACAGTGATAGGTTGCTGTGTGAGCCACCTCACTAGTGTAGTAGTACAGTGATAGGTTACTGTCATAGAGAGATACAGCACTGAAACAGGCCCTTCGGCCTGTGCCAACCAACAACCACCCATTTATACTAATCCTACATTAACCCCATTTTCCCTACCACATCCCCACCTTCCCTCAATTCTCCTACCACCTATCTACACTAGGGGCAATTTACAATGGCCAATTTACCTAGCAACCTGCAAGTCTTTGACTGTGGGAGGAAACCAGAGCACCCGGCGGAAACCCACGCGGTCACAGGGAGAACTTGCAAACTCTGCACAGGCAGTACCCAGAACCGAACCCGGGTCGCTAGAGCTGTGAGGCTGCGGTGCTAACCACTGTGCCACCGTGTGAGACACCTCTCCAGCGTGGTAATACAGTGATAGCTTACTGTGTGCAACACCATTCCAGCGTAGTAAAACAGTAATAGGTTACTGTGGTTGTACTGTGATAGGTTACTATGAGACATGACTTCAGTTTAATAATACAGTGATAGGTTTCTGTGTGAGACACCAGTCCAACGTAGTAATATGGTGAAATGTGCGATACCACTCCAGTTGGTAACAGGGTGATGGATTGTTGTGTGAGGGATCATTCCAGCGTTGTAATACGGTGATAGATTATTGTGTGAGACAGCACTCCAGCGTAGTAATACATTACATGAATGAACTCGCTGTTTGTGATCTTCTTTCTCCAGATGCATAGACATACAACAGAGTAACGAGGTGGAGCGAACACAAGCACTTCGATTAGTTCGAAAGGTAATGTCTGTAATGCTACTACTTCAATACAGGGTCTGCAAATTTCATACTGCAAGAAATCCCTTTGCAACAAGCTGGATGGAGTATTGTATGTATAATAGATTATGCCAATGTCAATATTTTAGTCTGGGAATTTCCCTTCTAAATCTTCATGTTTCCTACTTCTCCATTCACCTTGACACAGAAAAAACCAGCTAGACAAGCAGGAGAGAATGTTCCTATCTTTCTCTGCTCCTTTCACATTTTTTTTTTGTTTACTCGTTATTCAATCTGGTTGGATAGAGAGAGAGAGGGGGGGGCAGGGAGAGGGGGGGGCAGGGAGAGGGGGGGGGCAGGGAGAGGGGGGGGCAGGGAGAGGGGGGGGGGGCAGGGAGGGAGGGGGGGGGCAGAGAGGGAGGGGGGGGCAGAGAGGGAGGGGGGGGCAGAGAGGGAGAGAGAGAGGGAGGGGGGCAGAGAGAGGGGGGAGGGACAGGACAGAGGGAGCAGGATGGAGGGGTGGACAGAGAGAGAGGGGCAGTAGGGGGCGAGAGAGTGAGGGGGAGGAGGGGAAGAAAGAGCGATGTGGGGGGGTAAGAGAGAGGGGAGTGAATGGGGTAGAGGGGGGACGGAGTGAGGGGGAGATGGCGATGGGGAGACAGAGTGAGCGGGCGATGGGGACAGGGAGAGGGGGGAAAGAGAGCGAGGCGGAGAGTGGGGAAAGGGACCGAGGGGGGAGGGGGGGGGAGAAAGAGAGCCAGAGACGGGGAGAGAGGGTGGTGCCCTAGAGAGAGAGAGGGTGTGCCCTAGAGAGAGAGAGGGGTGTGCCCTAGAGAGAGAGAGGGGTGTGCCCTAGAGAGAGAGAGGGGTGTGCCCCTAGAGAGAGAGAGGGGTGTGCCCTAGAGAGAGAGAGGGGTGTGCCCTAGAGAGAGAGAGGGGTGTGCCCTAGAGAGAGAGAGGGGTGTGCCCTAGAGAGAGAGAGGGGTGTGCCCTAGAGAGAGAGAGGGGTGTGCCCTAGAGAGAGAGAGGGGTGTGCCCTAGAGAGAGAGAGGGGTGTGCCCTAGAGAGAGAGAGGGGTGTGCCCTAGAGAGAGAGAGGGGTGTGCCCTAGAGAGAGAGAGGGGTGTGCCCTAGAGAGAGAGAGGGGTGTGCCCTAGAGAGAGAGAGGGGTGTGCCCTAGAGAGAGAGAGGGGTGTGCCCTAGAGAGAGAGAGGGGGTGTGCCCTAGAGAGAGAGAGGGGTGTGCCCTAGAGAGAGAGAGGGGTGTGCCCTAGAGAGAGAGAGGGGTGTGCCCTAGAGAGAGAGAGGGGTGTGCCCTAGAGAGAGAGAGGGGTGTGCCCTAGAGAGAGAGAGGGGTGTGCCCTAGAGAGAGAGAGGGGTGTGCCCTAGAGAGAGAGAGGGGTGTGCCCTAGAGAGAGAGAGGGGTGTGCCCTAGAGAGAGAGAGGGGTGTGCCCTAGAGAGAGAGAGGGGTGTGCCCTAGAGAGAGAGAGGGGTGTGCCTAGAGAGAGAGAGAGAGGGGTGTGCCCTAGAGAGAGAGAGAGGGGTGTGCCCTAGAGAGAGAGAGAGAGGGGTGTGCCCTAGAGAGAGAGAGAGAGGGGTGTGCCCTAGAGAGAGAGAGAGAGGGGTGTGCCCTAGAGAGAGAGAGAGAGGGGTGTGCCCTAGAGAGAGAGAGAGAGGGGTGTGCCCTAGAGAGAGAGAGAGAGAGGGGTGTGCCCTAGAGAGAGAGAGAGAGGGGTGTGCCCTAGAGAGAGAGAGAGAGGGGGTGTGCCCTAGAGAGAGAGAGAGAGGGGTGTGCCCTAGAGAGAGAGAGAGAGGGGTGTGCCCTAGAGAGAGAGAGAGAGGGGTGTGCCCTAGAGAGAGAGAGAGAGGGGTGTGCCCTAGAGAGAGAGAGAGAGGGGTGTGCCCTAGAGAGAGAGAGAGAGGGGTGTGCCCTAGAGAGAGAGAGAGAGGGGTGGTGCCCGAGAGAGAGAGAGAGAGGGGTGTGCCCGAGAGAGAGAGAGAGAGGGGTGTGCCCGAGAGAGAGAGAGAGAGGGGTGTGCCCTAGAGAGAGAGAGAGAGGGGTGTGCCCTAGAGAGAGAGAGAGAGGGGTGTGCCCTAGAGAGAGAGAGAGAGGGGTGTGCCCTAGAGAGAGAGAGAGAGGGGGTGTGCCCTAGAGAGAGAGAGAGAGGGGTGTGCCCTAGAGAGAGAGAGAGAGGGGTGTGCCCTAGAGAGAGAGAGAGAGGGGTGTTGCCCTAGAGAGAGAGAGAGAGGGGTGTGCCCTAGAGAGAGAGAGAGAGGGGTGTGCCCTAGAGAGAGAGAGAGAGGGGTGTGCCCTAGAGAGAGAGAGAGAGGGGTGTGCCCTAGAGAGAGAGAGAGAGGGGTGTGCCTAGAGAGAGAGAGAGAGGGGTGTGCCCTAGAGAGAGAGAGAGAGGGGTGTGCCCTAGAGAGAGAGAGAGAGGGGTGTGCCCTAGAGAGAGAGAGAGAGGGGTGTGCCCTAGAGAGAGAGAGAGAGGGGTGTGCCCTAGAGAGAGAGAGAGAGGGGTGTGCCCTAGAGAGAGAGAGAGAGGGGTTGTGCCCTAGAGAGAGAGAGAGAGGGGTGTGCCCTAGAGAGAGAGAGAGAGGGGTGTGCCCTAGAGAGAGAGAGAGAGGGGTGTGCCCTAGAGAGAGAGAGAGAGGGGTGTGCCCTAGAGAGAGAGAGAGAGGGGTGTGCCCTAGAGAGAGAGAGAGAGGGGTGTGCCCTAGAGAGAGAGAGAGAGGGGTGTGCCCTAGAGAGAGAGAGAGAGGGGTGTGCCCTAGAGAGAGAGAGAGAGGGGGGTGTGCCCTAGAGAGAGAGAGAGAGGGGTGTGCCCTAGAGAGAGAGAGAGAGGGGTGTGCCCTAGAGAGAGAGAGAGAGGGGTGTGCCCTAGAGAGAGAGAGAGAGGGGTGTGCCCTAGAGAGAGAGAGAGAGGGGTGTGCCCTAGAGAGAGAGAGAGAGGGGTGTGCCCTAGAGAGAGAGAGAGAGGGTGTGCCCTAGAGAGAGAGAGAGAGGGGTGTGCCCTAGAGAGAGAGAGAGAGGGTGTGCCCTAGAGAGAGAGAGAGGGGTGTGCCCTAGAGAGAGAGAGAGAGGGGTGTGCCCTAGAGAGAGAGAGAGAGGGGTGTGCCCTAGAGAGAGAGAGAGAGGGGTGTGCCCTAGAGAGAGAGAGAGAGGGGTGTGCCCTAGAGAGAGAGAGAGAGGGGTGTGCCCTAGAGAGAGAGAGAGAGGGGTGTGCCCTAGAGAGAGAGAGAGAGGGGTGTGCCCTAGAGAGAGAGAGAGAGGGGTGTGCCCTAGAGAGAGAGAGAGAGGGGTGTGCCCTAGAGAGAGAGAGAGAGGGGTGTGCCCCTAGAGAGAGAGAGAGAGAGGGGGTGTGCCCTCGAGAGAGAGAGAGAGAGGGGTGTGCCCTCGAGAGAGAGAGAGAGAGAGGGGTGTGCCCTCGAGAGAGAGAGCGAGAGGGGTGTGCCCTCGAGAGAGAGAGAGAGAGAGAGAGGGGTGTGCCCCTAGAGAGAGAGAGGGAGAGGGGGTGTGCCCTAGAGAGGGAGAGGGGGTGTGCCCTAGAGAGAGAGAGGGAGAGGGGTGTGCCCTAGAGAGAGAGAGGGAGAGGGGTGTGCCCTAGAGAGAGAGAGGGAGAGGGGTGTGCCCTAGAGAGAGAGGGGTGTGCCCCCCCCCCCTGTCTCTGCCTGCTCGTGCCACCCGTCTCGGCCTGCTCGTGCCCCCCGTCTCTGCCTGCTCGTGCCCCCCGTCTCTGCCTGCTCGTGCCCCCCCCGTCTCTGCCTGCTCGTGCCCCCCCCGTCTCTGCCTGCTCGTGCCCCCCCCGTCTCTGCCTGCTCGTGCCCCCCCCCGTCTCTGCCTGCTCGTGCCCCCCCCGTCTCTGCCTGCTCGTGCCCCCCCCCGTCTCTGCCTGCTCGTGCCCCCCCCCGTCTCTGCCTGCTCGTGCCCCCCCCTGTCTCTGCCTGCTCATGCCCCCCCCGTCTCTGCCTGCTCATGCCCCCCCCCCCGTCTCTGCCTGCTCATGCCCCCCCCCCCGTCTCTGCCTGCTCATGCCCCCCCCCGTCTCTGCCTGCTCATGCCCCCCCCCGTCTCTGCCTGCTCATGCCCCCCCCCGTCTCTGCCTGCTCATGCCCCCCCCCGTCTCTGCCTGCTCATGCCCCCCCCCCGTCTCTGCCTGCTCATGCCCCCCCCCCGTCTCTGCCTGCTCATGCCCCCCCCCCCCGTCTCTGCCTGCTCATGCCCCCCCCCCCCGTCTCTGCCTGCTCATGCCCCCCCCCCGTCTCTGCCTGCTCATGCCCCCCCCGTCTCTGCCTGCTCATGCCCCCCCCGTCTCTGCCTGCTCATGCCCCCCCGTCTCTGCCTGCTCATGCCCCCCCCGTCTCTGCCTGCTCATGCCCCCCCCCCGTCTCTGCCTGCTCATGCCCCCCCCCCCGTCTCTGCCTGCTCATGCCCCCCCCCCCCGTCTCTGCCTGCTCATGCCCCCCCCCCCCGTCTCTGCCTGCTCATGCCCCCCCCCCCGTCTCTGCCTGCTCACCCCCCCCCCCCCAACTCTGCCTGCTCATGCCCCCCCCCCCCCCGTCTCTGCCTGCTCACCCCCCCCAACTCTGCCTGCTCATGCCCACCCCCCCCCGTCTCTGCCTGCTCACCCCCCCCAACTCTGCCTGCTCATGCCC